>NC_141876.1:304747080-304898080 GCF_056163025.1 Triticum urartu
CATCCTACCAGCAAGAAGACATGTTCGTGAAGCTAACCATGGCATGAAAAGTTCATGGCATGCATGGATCAACTACAACAACCATGGAAAAATTGATTAACACATAAACAGTCTGCCGGGAACATTTTATAGCAAAAGTAGAGCAATATTAGGTCATGCTAGGGTACTCCATAATTACAAACAGGGGCATGGTTGGATAGAGAACATGGTTACATGGTTACATTGCATAAAAATAACAGCAGAACAAGGACTTAGCAAAATCCTAAGTCCCTGAAATCAGCAATATCACGAAGGCTACTTTGCAAGCTTGTGCTAGTCACCACAAAGATCACAAAAATACATGGCAAGCACCCCTGTAAATATGGAATGGCATAGATCAAAACACATGTAGAGCTCATGCCCATATGATGCACACAACAAATGTGACAAAAAAATGACAAATCACCCCAAACTGATAAGTAACAGGAGCAAACATTTTTTAGAACTCTTGCATTAGTTATTTGGGCCTCAAGATGGACTCAAACAAGCATGTCACAATGGAATGAAATGAAGAGCATCTCCCAATGAACATTTTGGTATATCATGCGCATGAAACGGAGCTACAGACATGGAGTTATGATGCAATGAATAGAGCATAAAAACATTAGGGACTTAGAAGAAATCAACCTCTCAGACAACCAAATCTAAGGTTTGAGTGGCATGCAGATCGAGGACTGCCGGAGTTGGAGGTTGCCGGAGTTGGAGGGGTGGTCGCCGGCGCTTGCGGACGAGGAGGGGTTCGCCGGAGGAGGCCGGGGACGGCGCCGGAGCGGGCAAAGGTGCGGCGGAGGCGGCGAGCCTCTCCGGTGGGTGCGGGCGGCGCCTGCGGGCGGCGAGCGGCGCAAGGGCACGTCGGTGACGGCGGGTGGTGCAGGGGCGCCGTGGAGGTTGACGGCGGCGCGCGGTGAAGACGCGGGCGGGCGGCGGCGCAAGGGCGCGGCCCGGTTCGGGCCCGGCGAAGGCCGGATCTGGGCCCGCAGCATGGCCGACGCGGGAGGCGGCGAAGTGGGCGCGGGAGCGGTGACGTGTCGCGCTGTGGTTGGCCGCGGGCGGCGGCGGACGTGTCTGGTGGCGGCAGGAGCGATTTGATCTGGGGTTTGGACCCGAATTTGAGGAGGGGTGCACATATTTATAGGTAGGATGAGTTAGGAGTGTCCAACTGGAGTGTAGTTTTCGCCCACGCGATCGTGATCCAACGGTGGAGGACATGGGAGAGGTTTGGAAGGGTTATTGGCCCGTTTTGGAGGGGTGTTGGGCTGCAACAAACACGAGGCCTTTACAGTTCCCCGGTTAATCGTTGGAGTATCAAACAGACTCCAAATGGGACGAAATTTGACAGGCGGTCTACCGGTAGTGTACCAAGGCCACTTGGCAAATCTCAGTCCACTCCGAGAACATTTAACACCTGCTCATGAAAAAGAGACAAGAGAGGGACGCCGGTGCACGTAGGAGTGTCAGATTGCAAAACGGACAACGGGGAAAAAGCTCGGATGCATGAGACGAACACGTATGCAAATGAGATCCACATGATGACATGATATGAAATGCATGACATGAACAAAATGAAAAACAAAGACAAAACCCAACCACGAAGGGAATCTCATAACTTAAGGCTGAAAATGGCAAGAGTCAGAGTACAAATATGGCAAGTTACATCCGGGGTGTTACAACAGATGAATGTGAGCCAAGTTTTCAGGAGTTGAAGAAACGTTTGGTTACAACCCCAGTGCTAATTTTGCCAGATATATGCAAGGATTTCCAAGTATATTGTGATTCTTCTCGCCTAGGATTTGGAGGTGTACTTATGCAAGCCGGAAGAGTTGTTTCATATGCCTCACGACAACTTCGACCGCATGAATTGAATTATGCCATGAATGACTTGGAGTTAGCAGTTGTAGTTCATGCACTTAAGAACTGGAGACACTTTCTTATTGGAAACCGTTGTCATGTGTACATTGGTCACAAGAGTTTGAAGTACATTTTCACACAGGAGCTGAATCTCAGACGAAGGAGATGGTTGGAGCTTATAAAGGATTATGATATGAAGCTACACTATCATCCAGGAAAGGCCAATGTCGTAGCAGACGCTTTGAGCCAAAAGAGTTATGCCAATACCCTCGTAAGCGGAAGATTTCTGCAGGAGCTAGTTGACGATCTCAAGGAGCATCACTTGGAGATAGTTCCACGAGGTTTTGTTGCAGCAATGGAGGTTCAGTCGACATTATTGGGAAAGATTCGAGAAGCTCAGAAGGATGGTAAGGAGGTTGCTGAGATAAAGGAGAAAATGAGCGAAGGAAAAGCCAAAGGTTTTTATGAGGATGAGCACGACACTTTATGGTTTGAGGACTGTGTATATGTAGACAATAATGTGGAGATCAGGAAGTTAATACTTCAGGAGGCCCATGACTCGCCATACTCAATACACCCCAAAAACACCAAGATGTATTTGGATTTGAAGGAACATTTCTGGTGGACGGGTATGAAGACGGATATTGCCGAGTATGTGGCAGTATGTGATGTATGTCAGAGAGTGAAGGCAGAACATCAAAAGCCAACAGGATTACTGCAGCCTATGCCGATACCCAAATGGAAGTGGGACAAGCTTGGCATGGATTTTATCACCGGATTACCCATGACATGATTGGGATATGATTGTATATGGGTAGTAGTGTATCGTTTGACCAAAGTGGCTCACTTTATCCCAGTGAAGACCACCTATATGAGTGCGAAGTTGGCCAAGATATATATGACCAGGATCGTATGTCTGCATGGAGTTCTGAGGACCATCATATCAGATAGAGGGACACAATTTACCTCTAAGTTTTGGAATCAGCTGCACCAGACTTTGGGCACCAGGCTAGAGTTCAGTACAGCCTTTCATCCACAGATAGATGAACAGACAGAGCGAGTCAATCAGATTCTGGAGGACATGTTGAGAGCCTGTGCATTAGATTATGGATATAGTTGGGATGATAATTTACCTTAAGCGGAGTTCTCATACAACAACAGTTATCAAGCTAGTTTGAATATGGCACCTTTCGAAGCTTTGTATGGGAGAAGGTTCAAGACACCGTTGATTTGGGATGAAGTCGGAAATCGCCAGTTGTTTGGACCGGATTTGATCAAAGAATCCGAAGAGAAGGTTAAGTTGATTCGCGACAGACTGAAGGTAGCCTAGTCCAGGCAGAAGAGTTACGCAGATTCAAAACGCAAGGAGGTAGTCTATGAAATCGGAGATAGAACATATCTTCGTGTGTCACCTCTCCGAGGAGTTAAACGTTTTGGAGTTAAGGGAAAGTAATCCCCGAGATTTGTAGGACCATACCGAGTTTTGGAACGTATGGGAGAAGTTGCCTACAAGTTGGAGTTACCCGAAGGACTATCAGGAGTTCATGATGTGTTTCACGTTTCCCTGTTAAAGAAGTGCCATGTAGAGATGGCTGATATTCCTCCGAGAGATACAGTGCCCCTGGAAGCAATTCAGTTGGACAGTGATTTGGCCTATCAGGAGAAACCCGTCATGATTCTCGAGTTGGCAAGCCGAGTTATGCACAACAAGGTTATCAAGTTTTGCAAAGTTCAGTGGAGCCACCATATTGAGGATGAAGCCACCTGGGAACGAGAGGATGATCTACGGAAAGACAACCCACACCTATTTTCTAACCAACCCGAATCTTGAGGGCGAGATTCATCTTAGGGGGGGGGGTAGGTTTGTAACATCCCAAATTTTCAATTTGGAATGTCATACATAGATCATCATATGCATGTCATATTTTATTTGTATCTCGTTTGTGATCCTTGAAATCCTAAGCAACTCAAGGACCCATGGAGAGAGTTGGGATTTCACTATTTTCATATTTGAATTTTTCTCAAATTTGAAAAGAGGATCATTTTGGTTTTAATATTTTGCTCTCCGAAATATTTCCAATATAAATAAAATGAGAGGAGATAAAAGGACTTCTCCAAAATCAAATAAATATGGGAGGAAAAATGTTAAAAATTAAATAAATATTTTATTTGGGATTTTATTGCTATTTTATTTCAATTTGAAAGATATGCATTTTTCAAAATTGCATTGTTAGGCCAGAAAAATGTTCACTTTGTTCTAAATATTTTATTTAGATGGTGAAAATTGTTTTTGGCATTTTTACAATTTTTTTATATTTATTTAGGATTTTTCTTCGGCGGAATTTGTTCTAAAAAAACCCCCGGACCGAACTGGGCCGAAGGCCCAGGCGGCCTGCTCGCCGCCCTTCGTCGCCGTGCCCATGAAGGACTCCTACCAGAGTCGGATCCTGAGCCGCCCCGCGTCGCCCCTCCCCCAAGCTAGCGCCGCCCCCCACCTATAAATGCCGCCGCCGCCCCTCTCCACCCTTCCCGAGCCCCGAGCCATGCCGCCCGTAGCTGCCGCGCCGCCGCCGTGCCGCCGCACCGCACCGCCGCCCCGCCTCGCCGGTTTCCGATGCTGCCACCGCCGGTTTTCGCCCACGAACCGGTAAAACCGCAAAAGCCGCAACCGTTTTTTGTTAAAACCCTAGATCGGGTTTTTAGATCGGTTTTCTCGGTTTTCTTCGGTTAGATTTATTTTACGAACGTTCGTTCGTTTAGTTTTGATAACGAACAACTTCATTCAGTTGCCTCTATTAGCGGACGTTCATCCGATATATTTTTCTTTTTTTGTTTTATTTTTGCCAGGGACCTATCCGTGACTAGTTTTATCGTAGATTAGCCCCTGAGCTTCAAACCCTTGCAACTTATCAACCGTTCGTCCAAATCCAATGAAACCAACACCAAAATCTTCGTCCTGAAGCACTCTTTCCAGTTAATAACTTGAACATGATTTTGATAAATTAAAATTTGGTTTCAAGCAGATTTGATTTTGAAGTTCTTTTGATCGTAGTTTCAGTTCCGTAGCTCCGATTCGATTGATTCTTTTTGCAAATCGAAGCTCTTCAGTTGAACTTTCAGTTTCGATCTCTTTATTTGAGTTTTACCCTTTCATCTTTGCTTGATTGCTTATGTATGCTATTGTTTGTTTGCGATAGAGTTTCTGGAGTGCGAAGCGTGCTACTACGAGTCTCTCGGGTTTGTAGATCGTCAGCAAGGAAAGTAACACTTTGATCATACCTTTTTATCACCCAGTTCTTATGCATTATTTACAACCCTCAAACATTGCATGAGTAGGATCTCTTAACATGTGGGTATTGGGAAGTATATGATGAGGTAGAACCTATTGCCCTTTTACTATCAAACCCTGGGAGTTACTTATACCATATGCTTATACTGCTATGCTATACTCGTAGACATGGATTGGGTTTGAGTGTATCCATGACAGATGTGAGATTGTTAATTAATGCTTAACTTAAGGTGGCTACTTAAATACATATCTAGGTGGATTGGTTGCGGGCACCTGGAGAATCCAATGTTGTCCTAGGATATCCTGGAGTACCAGTGTGATCATCGTATGATTCGCCACCCAGGCTCAGAGGGATCATAAGATTATTCATGCTAGAAACTTCCGTGTGCAGCCACAAGCCATTATGGGCTCTGGCTTAGTTGAGTTTGTTGTGTGACCTCTTTTAGTGGTAGGCTAGCAGATGTAGGGGATGTAGGTGGTACTGTCTACCCAGAGTAAAGAGTTAATGCTTTTTAAAGACTGTGTCTCGGTCATCCGTTTCTCAAACACCATGTAGTGCGAGAAATCCAGCAGAGGAGATCGAATCTTGTGGGGAAAAGTGCGCAAACCTCTGAAGAGTTTATAAACTAATCATGGTTAGCCGTGTCCCCGGTTATGGACAACTTGAGTATCTGGTTCTTGGATTATCATGTTGATCTCAACACTCTAAATTAATTTGTTGGGTAACTAATACTGCTTAATTGGGATTGAGTTGGAGGAACCTTCTAAATTTTTATCAACTAGCATGATAGTTAAACAAATTATATTCCTTTGTTGTAGGGAAAAATTGGCTTTTCGCAAAAACTTATTAACCGTAGAGCCTCCACCAGCCAAATATGCATACAGTTGTAGCTATTACTTGTTCGTTTGCTCTACAGTGTTATATTGCCAGCATATTCCATGTGCTGGCCCATTTTTGAGTTGCAACGTATTATGTTGCAGACTTTTGAGACGAAGAGTAAGGTGCACTAAGTCATTGTCGTGCACTCAACTATGCCATTGGAGTTGATGGACTCACTTTATCTTCCAAGCCTTCCGCTGTTATCATATTTAGATGGCCTTAAGCCATATTAATGTTTAAGTTCTCTCTTGAGACTATTGAAGTAATAAGTGTGTGATTGCAACTCTGTTATAAATCCTTAGAAGTACTATGTGTGTCAGCATTACCGATCCAGGGATGACACTTATGCACAGAGATTTGACTATTTGAGGTCGGATCGCTACAATTACATTTTTAACGAATGTTGTTTTAAGAGCATGTCTCTATTAATTTGAATCAATGCAACCGTTTTAGAAATGGTATTGTCCTACTTTGTTTTCCATCAAGATAAGTTAGATGCTTCTTTTTGTCGTCGTATGTTTCATCCTCCTTTATTGGCCGGTAATTGTTGCCTTTTTTTGCCTATGTTAAAACAGGGATATCTATGCAACTTGTTACTATAGTGAACTAAAATGTCACACCGGTGACTTTGCTTGATTTAGTTGAACTACACAAAACGATACTGGATTTCCTATTCGTGTTGGCAGATTCATAGGTGATCTTGACCGTGTCATGAAAGGTCAGTACCTGCCTTCATCCACATGATCGTGCAGTGTGTTTTGAGATGTTATCCTACTTGTATTGGTACTGTTTTAAATAAATGTTGACTTGAAGCTATTGAATTGCTGTATTTTCCCATTAAGTGAACAAAAATGGGACCAACCTAGACATGATGCTTGTTTCTTTGTTACAACAAACTCTGCATCACTGTAACGCCCTCGATGCGATTATATCTCCCACGTGTCGAAGCACGACTTAGAGGCATAACCGCATTGAAAGCAATGTCGCAAGTGAGGTAATCTTCACACAACCCATGTAATACATAAGGGAAAAAGATACATAGTTGGCTTACAATCGCCACTTCACAATTACATGAATAAAGCATTACATCAACCAGATACAATCAAGGCCCGACTACATGACGAGATTGATGGATTTAAAATATCTCATTCATGACAACATGTGAATCATGAAACATGAATTCAAATTATCAAGAATGACATAATACCACCTCCAATGATACGGAAGAAAGAATTGCACTCCGGATTACAATATGAAGAAAGCTTGAGCTTCTTAGAAAAGAATCTTGATGAAAAACTTGGAGAAGAAATAACATCCTTTATAACCATCATGTAGAACCTTCATGAAGAACTCCGGTAAACAAAAAGAATAACAAAAATAAAGAGAAGTTCGAAACACAAGTAGAAACCTTGTAAAGATTTATATGGATCTCCGTGATAATTAGAGCTTGGAACTCCGGGAAAGAAAGACGAGAACTTGAAATCAAAAATTTAATCATCGTGAACGAACTCCGGAAGAAAAGATTAACATATGGATGAAACAAGAATAAGAATTATATTATGCTTAACCTTCACCAATTTAATTGATGACAAGCAACATACTTGACATATTACTTATTCTCGTAGAAAAGATTAAGAGAGATATAACATACACTTGGAAAGGTCTTTGACGAACCACCGGTAGAATTGAAACAACGAATGAATTGATATGATAAACAAGGAAGAGAAATCTTGAATGAACCACCGTAAGAATTAAAATTGAACAAAGAGAAGATAAACAAACACTGGGTAAGAATTGACAAATGAACGAAGATACATGAGAGAGTTTAGATACAAAAGAACGAAGAGATCATGAACTGAAAAGAGAATGTTTGAACGATGCACCGGTAAGATTTGGAGAATGATAGCTGAAGGCTGAGAATGAATAAGTCTTCTGAAATGATGGGCTCTGGAGGAACGAAAAGAATTTTCGCGATCAAAACAATTATGAGAGGATGGCCTTGAACTAGAACCATGAATCTCTTAGAGAATTGATAAGATAGGGAGGTAAAACTCTTCTTCGGTCTTCAAATGATCAGAAAGACGACAAGAAACAACACCGTGAATAGTTGAGACACTCCGGAATAAAGAAGAATAGAAAAGTTGAACCAATGATGAAAAGAATTTGGAAGATCTTGGAGAAAGACATTTGACTAATGATAAATCATTCTTACGTCAAACTTCGAAAAGAAATTTGAGGATAGCTCTGGGAAAATAAGAAGAGTCAGGTAAGATCCTGGAAAATGACCTGTGGGTTAGGGCCCACTCAAAAGAAACACCACCGTTGAATAATTTCAAAGAGAGATTGCCCCGGTTGAAATAAATGGCTTGAATGAGAGAATATCCTCGAAATATCTTGAGCACTCCGGAACAATTGAATAGCAAACGGGGAATGATTATGAGGTGCACCGACATAAGAAAAGCATTGGGCAAAAGAAAAGACTATGCTCAATACCAAAGCTTGAATTGAATCCACCGGAGAAGAAAAAAGAACGAATAATGATAATTTGAGGTTCTGTCAGAATCTTGATGCGAATCACCGGGTAAGAACATGAAGGAAAAGAATGGAGAGACATCACACGAATCGAAGGATACTTGATTAAGAAATCTAAGTCCTTGAAGAAAAACAAGGGTGGATGGGCGGGTAAAACTAAAGACAAATTGGGCTGGATGAAACGAACACCGTTGAGAAAGCTGAGATTGAATCTTGCAAATGTTGAAAATGAACGGATCCACTTGAAGAGAAACACACCGTTGAAAAGGATTGACATGACAATCTCGATAATCAAGAAGGATTAGTATTCACATAGGAGTATGAGAACACCATTTAGGAAAGGTATGGAATCAACATTTGACTTTGAAGCAACTCGAATACCACAACTCAAAACAAAAACAAAGGATTGGCTTGCAGAATAAGCCGGAACAAACATATGATAGAGATTTCGTCCGAAGTTTTCGTGGTGGGGCCTACACGGGCTCGATCGTACAACACCATCATGTACAAGGCAGTGCACATGACATACGAAGCGTCCCCGAGTCGGCATAGCCAAGGACTCTTTAAGACACAACGAGACCACTATAAAACCAACCGTGAATAGGCGGACCACTAGACGTCGGATCCCAATTTCATATCATACATCTGTCGGAAAGATATCCTAAGAGCTACTTGAATTCCCACTTATAAACTCCCGAAATTTTCCGGTTATGCAATCAGGTGTTGGGGATACAGGGGAAGCATAATATCTCACCCAAAACTAGCAAATCCTACATACAGCTGTATCCATCCTTCAACACATAACCAAGAAACCTTCGGAAATCGTCTACCTCAACCTTCGAAAAGCATCCGTTATATGAGTTATGGCGATACTCCCGAACTCCCGCCCCAGTACTGGGTGGCGTCGAGGTTATTCACCAACAACTGCATAAAAGAGATTTTTGATGTCGGCGAAACTAAACTCAGGTATTCTAGAACTGCAACGATAAAATTGTGACGACAACACCTCGGAGCTCAACTCCCCGGGACACTGCCACAACCCCTAAATGACAGGAGGCACCAAGAACAATGTTCTCCTCACAAAACCATCGGAACGATTCCAAGATACCCGCGTGATCCTAAATTTTTTTTAGTGAAATTTGAGAAGAGAAGAGTCAAAACTCTACGTCAGGATGCCTCACCAGAGCGACGAAGGGACTGGGGAGTAAAAAGAATTCCTAACTCTCCGATATATATAATTCCTAAATGACTGAAAACATTTTTCTAGACTCAAATACGCAAGTGATTCGATCAAGCAGGGGGCTCCTAAGGTTGGGGAAGGTCTGATTACCAACTTGTAACGCCCTCGATGCGGCTATATCTCCCACGTGTCGAAGCATGACTTAGAGGCATAACCGCATTGAAAGCAATGTCGCAAGTGAGGTATTCTTCACACAACCCATGTAATACATAAGGGAAAAAGATACATAGTTGGCTTACAATCGCCACTTCACACAATTACATGAATAAAGCATTACATCAACCAGGTACAATCAAGGTCTGACTACAGAACCAAAATAAAGAGCAACCCCAAATGCGACAAGGTCCCCCGATCGACCCCAACTGGGCTCCACTACTGATCAACTAGAAACGAAACAAGACAAATGACAAGATCTTCATCGAGCTCCTCCTTGAGCTTGGTTGCGTCACCTGCTCGGTAACATCGGCACCTGCAAACTGGTTTTGGAAGTATCTGTGAGTCACGGGGACTCAGCAATCTTACACCCTCACGATCAAGACTATTTAAGCTTATAGGAAGGGTAAAAGGTATGAGGTGAAGCTGCAGCAAGCGACTAGCATATATGGTGGCTAAACATACGCAAATGAGAGCGATAAGAGAAGGCAAGGCACGGTCGATAAAACTATTATCAAGAAATGATCCTAGAACAACCTACGTCAAGCAGAACTCCAACTCCGTGTTCACTTCCCGGACTCCGCCGGAAAGAGACCGTCATGGTAACACACTCGGTTGGTGCATTTAATTAAGGTCAACTTCAGGTTTTCTACAACCAGAGATTAATAAATTCCCATCTGCCCTTAACCGCGGGCACGGCTTTCGAAAGTTCAAATCCCTACAAGGGTGTCCCAACTTAGCCCATCACAAGCTCTCACGGACAACGAAGGATATTCCTTCTAGCGGGAAGACCCGATCAGACTCAGAATCCCGGTTACAAGACATCCTCGACAATGGTAAAACAAGTCCAGCAAGACCACCCGCTGTGCCAACAAATCCCGATAGGAGCTGCACATATCTCGTTCTCAGGGCACACCGGATAAGCTAAGCGTACGGGAGCCAACGTAACCCAAGTTGCCAAGGGACGGCCCCACACGGTGCTCTGGGTTGGACCAACACTTAGAGAAGCACTGGCCCGTGGGATTTAATAAAGATGACCCTTGGGCTGGCCGACCCAAGGGAAAGAAAAAGGCTAGGTGGAAAATGGTAAAACCAATGTTGGGCCTTGCTGGAGGAGTTTTATTCAAGGCGAACTGTCAAGGGGTTCCCATTATAACCCAACCGCGTAAGGAACGCAAAATCCAGGAACATAACACCGATATGAAGGAAACTAGGGCGGCAAGAGTGGAACAAAACACCAGGTATATAGATGTGTTAATTAAATAAGAGATATTATGATATCCCAACAAGTAAACATGTTCCAACAAGGAACAACATCTCCATGTTCCAATAAGGAACAAACTTCAATCTTCACCTACAACTAACAACGCTATAAGAGGGGCTGATCAAAGCGGTAACATAGCCAAACAACGGTTTGCTAGGACAAGGTGGGTTAGAGGCTTGGTTCAACAATAGGGGAGGCATGATAAGCAAGGGGTAGGTATCGCAGCATAGGCATAGCAAAAGAGCGAGCAACTAGCAAGCAAAGATAGAAGTGATTTCGAGGGTATGGTCATCTTGCCTGAAATCCCGCAAGGAAGAAGAACGAGTCCATGAAGAAGGCAAACGAACGTAGACAAAAGGGTCCTCACAAACGCGACGTTACCAGAACAAACCCGAAGGAGCAAACACCGGAAAGAAGCACACAACATAGTAAACAAACAACACATGAACATGGTATGATATGCGGGATGCGGTATGTGATGCATATGCATGGTTTGGAAAGCAATGATTGAACCTTGCCTCAACTTGGAAATCCAAGAGTGCCACTGGAAAGGTGAGATGATTTCGGTTGAAATCGATATAAAGATCACCGGAATCAGATGCACGGTTTGGAAATGGCAAGCAAAACAAATATGGCATCGGTGTGCGATAAACAACAAGTAGCCATCTAAATGCATCAAGATAAATAAGCTACAGCACTCAAACATGGCAACAAAATACAAGGCAGGAATCCACTCAAGATGCTTGACAAAAGATGAATACAGAGCTACAGCTAATTCACTCAATAACAGGTTCAAACAAGCATGGCAAAAGTGCAAATGATAACAGGTTTCAGACTTTGTGAAATTAACACAAGTCTGGAATTTATCATCAGGAAGCACAATTTAGAGCATGAAAAGTACATGCTAAAGGAACTAAACATGGCAAAGAAAGGCATGTCATGAAGCTACTCAAAGCACTGAATAAAAGTACCTTAGTGACCTTGAACCAAAAGGGATCAGAAAATACAATTGCAAGCATGTGAACATGGCTAAAACATAAACAGATTCAGACTTGGTGAAAAACTGGAGCATGCAAATCAGTTAACGAGTAGGCATGTTTACGAGCTCGATGCATTCACTACAGAGCATGGCATGACAAACTAAGCATACACCCAACAAGAAGACATGGCATAGAAGCTAGACATGGCAAGAACAACAACATAGCATGCACGGATCAATAGCAACATCCTCGGCAAAATCACTAAACATGTCAATGATCTGCCAAGATTCACTTTATAGCAAAAGTAGAGCTCGATTGACTCAATCTAGGTTGCTCCATAATTGCAAACAAAGACATGGATGGATAGAGCACCACAATGTTAACAAAACATCCTTACTAATGATTCTCAGAAGAGGCATGGATCACTAGGAAACAACATGAACATATGGCATACCGACAAAAACAGAACAAGGACTTAGTGAAAAACTAAGTCCCTGAAATCAGCATTACCGGTTACGCTACTTTGCAAGCTTGTGCTAGTCACCACAAATATCACAAAAATACATGGCAAGCATCTCTGTAAAGATGGCATGGCATATAACAAGACACATGTAGAGCTCAGGATCATATCATGCACACATTAAACATGGCAAAAATGACAAAATGCCATTTGCTGAAACAGATTTGACAAATTCACCACACAGCCCTCTTCCAACAGCATTTCGGGTATCAAGATGAGATCAATTGAAAATAATGCAATGATATGAAATGATGTACTCGTCGAGGCGAACATTTCGATATGCTACACGCACAAATCGGAGTCATGGATGATGAGTTATGATGCGATGAAAATGGGCATATGAATCTGGAAACTTCGGGG
Source organism: Triticum urartu (assembly GCF_056163025.1). NCBI lineage: Eukaryota > Viridiplantae > Streptophyta > Magnoliopsida > Poales > Poaceae > Triticum > Triticum urartu. The sequence goes on from NC_141876.1 coordinate 304,760,186, forward strand.
ACTTGGTGGATATTTTACCTCCGCAAAAAGTCAACGCGGGATGAGGATATCCGGGACGTGGGGAAGGAGCCGTTTGGTTGAAGGGACCAGTGGATCTGGTCCCGCTTCTTCTCCGGATCCGGTGACGATGGAGGATCTCCGGTGAGCTGCATGAACTCCGGCGAGGGGCGGCTCAGACTCCGGCGAGCGCCTGCCGGAGCAGCGACGAGATCGAGCAGCAGAGCTCGGCCGCGAGGGTGGTGAAGAGGCGCGGGCGCGCGATGAGCGGTGCAGGAGCCGAGGCAAGGCGGCGGCATTACAACGATGTCCGGCGAGGTGGCAGCCGGCGAAGCGTGCGGCGGCGCGTCGGAGAAACGCGGGCAGTGCGGGGCGGCGACCAGGGCAGCGGGAGGCGCGGGGCACGGCGTGCTAAGCGGCGAGCAAGACAACGGGCGACGGCGGTGGTTGCCGGCGAGGTGGCGCGGAGCAACTCCGGCGACCAGAAGTGAAGAAGACGGCGGGGCGGACGGCGCGGCTCAGTCGGGAGGGCGGCGCGGTGGATCCGGGCCGGGCAGGCCGGATCTGGGCGTCTAAGGCCCGGCGGCACAGGGACGGCGGCGGCGACAGGTGGCGGCACAGGGTTGGCTGAGGCGGTGGTGCGGGTGACGTGGCGACACCTCATTCGCCGGAGTGAGGTGGCGCGGGATGGACGCATCCGCCGGCGAGCGGACATATCCGGCGGCGTGGAGGGAGTTGGATCTAGGGTTTGCCCATGCGAGAAATTCGGAGGGATACACATATTTATAGGTAGAGGGAGCTAGGAGAGTCCAAATGAGGTGCGGTTTTCGGCCACGCGATCGTGATCGAATGACCGAGATGATGGAGGAGGTTTAGGTGGGTTTTGGGCCACTTTGGAAGGATGTTGGGCTGCAACACACACGAGGCCTTTTCGGTCCCTCGGTTAACCGTTGGAGTATAAAACGAAGTCCAAATGGCACGAAACTTGACAGGCGGTCTACCGGTAGTAAACCAAGGCCGCATGACAAGTCTCGGTCCAATCCGAAAATGTTTAACACCCGCACACGAAAAGAGGTAGAAAGGGGCACCGGGTGACATAGGAGCGCCGGAATGCAAAACGGACAACAGGGAAAATGCTCGGATTCATGAGAAGAACATGCATGCAAATGAAATGCACATGATGACATGATATGCAATGCATGACACGCAAGCAATGACAATGCAACAACAACGAATAACTGGAAGACACCTGGCACATCGGTCTCAGGGCATTACAATCACCCCCTTTATAAGTAGATGGAAGCACATGGTGTTGTTGCGCCCACTCTTCCCTGGAATTGTTTATGCTTTTTGTTAATCTAATGCCACTGGTAAAATTAAACAATGCCACTCTCAGAACTTACTACTGAATCTTAGTTCAAAACTACAACACTTGTTAGGGATCGGCGGGAGTACCATTTCTGTTAGGGATCGGCCAAAGTCCATCTTTAAGAAATGTATTGTTGAGATAATGTCTCTGTTATTATATATTTGTTATATTGTTTTTCAAAAGATACCATCCTGATTTGTAGTTCTTTCTACATGTTTAACCAAGGTATTGTTAAGATAATGTCTCTGTTAATATGAATCAGTCGCATTGTTTTAGGAATGGTACTTTTCTGCTTTGTCCTTCTTTGTACATGTTGAAACAAGGCATTGTTAAGATAATGTCTTAGTTAATATGAATGAATCACACTGTTTGAGAATTGCTACTCTCCTACTTTGTTTCCCATTAAGATAAGGTAGATGTTTTTTCTTCTGGGATTATAAGTCATCAATCGTTATTTCTTAGTAATTGTTTCCCTTATACCTATTGTTGCATACAGGGATATCAAAACTTCTGCTTGGTTCTATTTCGACTTTGATTTCAGTTGAACTACACAAGAGGAGCCAATGTGTTTAAGGCAAATTGTTCCATTACTGGGCCCAGTTGGTCTTTCCACTTTGCAGAAAGAACAGTCACTGTTTGCGCTACATTACACAAGGAATGATCGGGAATCTTTACAGAGTATTAGTAGATGCTGGTGACATGACTAGTGTGCAGAGAGCATGGGCAACTCAACAACACATGGAGTGCAAAGTTCACTCCACAAGGAAAGGTATGACCAAGTCAGTTGCCGACGCAACTATAACAAACAAGGTCAGTATCGGCCTTCATCCACATGATTGTGCTTTGTTATGTTATGCTACTTATATTATTTTATTTGTTTGAATAAATGTTTAATTCAAGCTATTGTATTGCTATCTATTCCTGTTAAGATAATGAAGATGATTATAGTTGTAAGCTTATGTTTAATCAACTAGTACCACTATTATATTCATCATGCTTTTTTCTGTATTTATGCAGACAGGTATGCTCAACTTGATTTTAGTGGAACTGCACAAAATGTTCAGATGGTTCGTGTCCTCCATAATACTTCATCATGCGCAATACATCGAATGGTTCTCTAATCATTCATTTTCACCTTGAGCCATCGGACTATGTACTTGAGTAGAGCTGCCAACATGTTCAAAGCCTTGCAACTTATAAATACGAAATCCACCATGCTACACAAGACATTGTTTGATTTCAGTGGAACTGGACAAAAAGATACGCTGGTTAATCCTGCTCCATGTGCCATTTCTATGTGCAAACTGATGACAAACCATGCGTGTCTGAATGGAGCTACCAATGTCTTCAAGGCAGAAGAATTCCCACAAGTTCAAGGGAAAGAACTCTATCCAGCAGAATACTACCTTAAAGAAGGGTAATAAGAAAGATAAAAAGAGAGATGGCTGCTTTACTTGTGGTTCAGAGGAACACTGGGCAAACAAGTACCCACACAAGTACAAGAAGCTAGGACAGGACTCCAAGTCTGTCAATGTCACTCTAAGCAACAATGATGGGGCACCTGGGTATGGTAATCTATTTACCATATTTTTAGTTTGTCAGTCCAGCAATTGGTGGGTTGACACTGGCCAATATTCATGTGTGTGCTGATGTGTCTTTGTTTTCTTGCAGCAAATAAATACAAAATCCATTGTGCTACACAAGACATTGTTTGATTTCAGTTGAACTGCACAAAAGTATACACTGGTTAATCCGGCTCCATGTCCCATTTCAATGTGGAAACTGATGACAAACCCTGCCCTTTCCACAGTCATAGGCATTACATATTTGAATGAGAAAATTTTGTCAAAGTTTAATCATTGATCTTAGCAAGAATAAATTAGTTTAATATATTGGAATTGGAAAACCTTGTCAAATTTTGCTCATTGATGTTAGCCAGAAGACATACATTTGATATTTTTTAGTGGGACGCCCATTGCTGTGAGCAGCGTCGATCATTTTTTCCTATTGTTGTGTTCAGTTTAGAAGTAAATATTTACTCTCCTGAGATGCATAGTCACATGAATGTTGACTTATGTAAGGTATTTTAAGAGTTTGTTCTGAATGTTGTCTATGTAATGCCAGACCTTGTGAGTTCGATTGCAAAGTTTAGCTTGGGATGCCGTGTCATGCGGCATCACGAGCTGTTCACCATGCCCCCTGAGAATAATGCTTCATATTGTTTTGCATGTTGATCTAATGCCAGTGATTTGCATGTTAAGAAGATCATCCTCTTCTGTTGTTTCTTTGCTTAAGAAGTTCATCGTCTTATGTTTCATTCATAGCCTATACGACAACTCGGGTAGGTTAGAGGTGAAACCATATGATCTTCCGACCAACTCATCATCTTAGGCCGTGATTGGATCGTCGTTTTCCAACCAAAACCGCTTGTAAAACTGATGCTTGTACATAAAAGCAGATAGTCTTGGGCGAAGTGCTTGGTTGGTCAATTTTGACTAGTAAAATATACACTGGTCTCTCAAATTATACGCGTAACTTGCCAGTTTTCATTAGAGACCTTGGGCCGTTGGTTTCATTACGCCTGTATTTTATGCGTTGTTTGAGGTGATGAGTAAATTACACTTTTATCTTAATACAAGTGTCAAACAATCTAGAGCTCCCAAGCACGGCCTTACCGTTTCATGCCGGCTCAGTCTCTCGATGGTGCTCATAGGTGTCCGATGATCCTGGCTTCCTGAATGAGCAGCGGGTGTTGTATCAGACCATCCGTAGGGCCCACGAGGACCTCTCCGTCTTCCTTAGAGTTGTTGCGCTCGCCATGGCGCCGAGCATTGTCAACATGGTCAACGAACATGAGGAATCAGGAGATGACTTTACTTGGAGAGGATGATAGTAGGGACCCACCAGGGCCATAGTCGGACGTACGCAAGTTCCTCCTTATTATATACAACTATAATTTTTTTGCTTCCTCCTGGTTTCCTGACATAACGGTCCCACACCATCACGGCCGACAGCTGGGACCCAGCAGGTCGAGTAGTATTTGTTTTTTTAGGTGTAAGCGGAGTTTTTCTCGAGCGATGTTTTTGTTGTTGTTGTTGTTGTTGTTGTTCAGAGGAGCAGGGAATCAACTGAGCGGGATGTGGCATGTACTGCCTAGGCTATTATTTTATGTCGACCAAGTATCCGGCCCAGATTTTTTTTTGAGCTGAAAATGGCTAGCCCAGCTATATTTTTTGCGGAATACCCAACCAAGATCAACTTTTTATTCTTCGCCTCGCTAGGCTGTAAATCTTTGCTAGGAGGTATGCATTAGGTCAAACAAGAAAATGGGCTTTAAGAAATAATAAATGAGATGTCATTATAAAAACTGGGCTGTAAATATACAAAACGCACCAAATAGGTAATTAGTTTCAAAAATATTATCTTTTGAATTTGGAAATCTTACTTTTATTACTTATTGCACGCGCAATATTTCGTTAGATTTTTACCTAATACAAATTCATTTTGAAATTATATTTAATCTGACTCGAAATTTCGGGATAAAAATATTTTGGATCCCATCAAAATGTGGGATTTTTGGTTGAATTCTATTTTGAGAGGTTGGTTGAAATTATTAATCGTTGTCCTGGATAGAAAATGGGTTGTAATTTTAACAGAGTGTAAATGGGTTGTAGTAAATTCCATTAGAGTTCAAAAATGGGTTGTACATTATTACAAATCGCAAATGGGCTATATGTTCTCTGCCACAGATGTGATGCTCACATGTGGGCCTACTATTTTTTCAGAATTATATTCAGTGACGCGTACGGAAGGATTGTGGGCCTACTAAGGCGTACAGAAGGCTTTGTCAACTTAAAGTCAAGACACGGTTCTAGCAGAAGTGGCCGTTGGATGTCCATCGAATGGCTGTAGTGCTTCCTCAATCTCGGATATTCTTGCTTCAGCCGCCCAAACCACCGCTGGCGGTACCGCCTCCCGTGGCCGGCTGTGCTACCACGAAGGCTTAACCGGCCCACTCTATTCCCAAATGCCGTCTAGGCCATTCCTCTACTCACCAACTCCTCATGTTCTTCTTCGGCGACATCAGCCTCACACCGTAGCCGAACTAGCGAACCCTCATACTCCCCTCCGCGTGGGCATCCACTGTCGTGTCTTCGGCGGCTCCGGTCATTCCCTTTGTAGGACTCGCCATCATTCACTGCATTAGTTCTCTCAATGCGGCATGGTCAACTTTGTCAACAAACAACAGCCATCGGATGAGGCATGTATGAGGAGTGGCTGACAGTAGGGACCAACATGGCACATGGTCGCATCCAGCAAGTGCCCCTGTATTATGCGAAAACAAATAATTTCTCCCCTGACAGGTTTGACCCACCAGCTACATCTTTGCACGCAAGGAAGTGCTTCCTTTATTAACCGGAAATAAAAAGTTTTCTCTCCCTGATAGCTGGGACTCACCAGCTTTATTATGATCCTTTTCATGAAAATATAGATTGTATCGAAGATGCTAAATTGTTTTCTTTTTATTCTAACTCGAAAAAAAGAAATTAAAAAACCCAGAAAACATCTTCGCACGCAAGGAAGTGCCAGCTTATTACGCGAAAAAATTGATTCCCCCTGCTCGCTGGGACCCACCAGATTTGGAGGCTGACTTGAGGGCCTTCTAAGTTAACGCGTACGCAGGGCTTTGTCAACTTAGTGAATAAATGATTCTAGATGCACTGACCGTTGGATGTTAATCCAACGGCCAAGCTGCGTCTTCAACCTCTGGTCTTCTTGCGCCAACCACCTAGACTTGCACCCGCCGTACCGCCTGCTCCAGCCTCCCATGGTCGGCTGTGCTACCGCATAGGCCTCACCGCCCAACCATACTACTACTGGCCAGGCTTTCCCTCTACTCACCCACACCCCTGTTATTCTCCGGCGATGGCAACCTTACACCGCAGCCGAACCAGTGAACCCTCGTACTCCCCTCCGCGTGGGCATCCACCTGCCTCATCTTCCCTGGCTCAACATCGTTCCCTTCCTATGCCTCGCTGTCGTCCACCGCCTGGGTGCTATCTGCACGGCGTGGTCAACATGGTCAACGAACGACAACCATCGGAAGAGTAGTGTACGCGGTGAGGCTGATAGATGGACCCACCAACTACATCTTCGCACGCAAGGAAGTGCCTCCATATTAGGCGGGAAAAAATGAATCCTCCCCCCTGACAGCTGAGACCCACCATCAATAACTTCGCACGCAAGGAAGTGCCTCATTATCCTCCCTGACAGCTGGGACCCACCTGGTTGAAGCGTACATAGCGTTGTCATTCTGGTCATGAACGTGTACGTACATACTGGTCGACCGATCTCTCTACAACGATGAACCGTGGCCGAGCAAGCAGCGGCACATGTAGTAGTAGAGCCCCGACATAGCAGTCGGGCAGTCCCTTCCAAACTGTGTACACGAACGTACAGCCAGATGCCAAAAAATACGGCCACGTACATACATACGGGCGGGGTCTCAAACGCGTACTCGCGCATACGTACGACCAGGCTCGTGTACATGGAGAGGGAACGGACGGCAGCAATGACGTCCTGTTCACCGGGTAGTCAATCGGCAGGGTCGGACCGGAGAAACAATGTCATGTTCATCAAGAGGGAACAGACTAGGTCAGAACGCGTCCTGTTCAATGGGAGCCAACCGGCTTGGACGAAACAGCCGAAACAGGGTCTGGCGTACTGCAGTACGGAGGAAACAGACTTCTGTTCGACCGACTATGGCCGAAATGGGGTCCTCTTCATCGGGAGGGGTGTGGCGTACCACAAAACGAAGGAATCATACTTGTGTTGGAGCGCTACGGTCGAAAGGGGGGTCCTGTTCATCAGGAGGGGTGTGGTGTACTGCAAAATGGAGGAAACATACTTGTGTTGAAGCGCTATGGTTGAGGCGGGGATCCTGTTCATCGGAGGGGTGTGGCATACCGCAAAGCGGGACTCCACGGTCTACTGTTCACCCACTGTCGACTTCCTTCAGCTACCACCTGCACTGTGCATCCACCGCGTCTTCCTCCTGCCTCCACAAGCTATCGTTCATCCACGGGTTAGTGTTCATCCAGCCCTCCCCCCGCTACTGTTCAACCAGCCCTCCACGGGTCCTGTTCATCCACCCCCATCCAGCTCGGCTATGGCGGCCCTCCTCTCGAGGTCCTGTTCATCCCGTGACAACGGCCTACTACTACTACTACCACGGGGTCCTGTTCATCCAACCCCCACCAGGAACTGTTCATCCAACCCCAACCACATACATGTCGACTCGGTCAACCAACCACCATGTTCACTGTTCATCAAGAGGCATCAGGTTCGATCGGCTTCTGTTAGCAGCAGTAGCTAAGGAATCCCTCGATCGGGTTTAGTTAATAGCCAGGGATCGATCGATCGCGCGGGTTCAGTAACTCGTAGCCAGTGCAATCGCTCGGGTTTAGTAGGCGAACGCCTCGCTCGGGTTCAGTTAGAGCGCAACGCCTCGCACCCACGCCCGTACGTGTACGTGAGAAACACGCAATCCCTCCGTGCATCACTCAGCCCGGACCACCCACCATAACCAGGAACTCCCTGAAATTTTCCCCGCCCTTGCTTCTACCATGATTTTTTCCATGATGGACAACCCAAAGAATGTCATGCAGGTGTGTCTCTTGCCCGCCTAGGACGAAAAGCCCATTTTCTATCATGATTTTTTGTCATAGAAGTAGGAGCCCACCGCATCTATGATGATAACAGGTTTTGTCACAATTATTGTCATAGAAGTGTCATAAGCATGACACAAATTTTTTTCGTCCTGCCCAAAATGTCACAAATGTGTCTTTTTTGTAGTTGGGGGGGGGTACAAAGGAACTAGTTCATCTCCATGAAGGAGGTCTTGAATCCTTGAAGGATCTTACCTAGATGGGGTCATGAATCCACTAGGGATCTTCTCACATGGAGGTCTTGATCACCATGGAGTGGTCTTTCTCTCTCCTCTCTCTCTATTAAGAGGAGTGGTAAAGGAGCAAACCTCACATACAAATGAGCTATCCTATTTGCTATGCCTAACTAGAGGAAGGGGGATGAGTATATATAGGCAAGTCCACGAAGGGTTAAGTGAGAAGGGGGATACATGGGCCTCTCGCTCGACACGACGGGCAAGCAGGCGCCGGATGTCCTGGCTAGGGGCCGGATGTCCGGGGCTTTGTGGGATGCCGGATGTCTGGCCCGACGGTGGCCTAACTAGTGATTTGTTCTGTTGTCGATGCCGGATTTCTGGGGGAAGGCCAGATGTCAGGTTGGTGGGAAGGCGACGGATGTACAGACACACGGATCAGATGTATGGCTGCTGATGTCTTGGCCGTCTGTTGATGCAGCTCCTGCGTGGTTGCACATGCACCGGATGTCCGATCCTTTGGCCCGGATGTCTGGCTACTGTAGCTTCAGCAGCATCGTCTTCTTTCTTCTCCTCTTCTAGGCTTCCCTCGCGGATGGTGTAGCCGTTTCTTGGTGCTTGCACTCCTCGTCAACATATGTGAAGCTTCGATAATAACTATGCATGCACATGGGAAAAGTGTCAAGTAGTATACCATCCTCGAAAGGGTCAAGTGAGTACATGTAAAGGAGATGATTCATCTTTATGTATGTGAAGCCGATGTCACACATGTCACTTGTCAAACGGGCTCTTGACATGGTGATGTCCGTAGGATGCTCCGCATCACATGGTAGCTACGCAATCTCACGCGCAGAGAAGGACACAACAGGAGAAGTCGAGGTAGAAACACATGCCGATGATGAGCAGTCGCCACCACGCATGGAAGCCGCGTGTAGAGTCAACCGAGAGTAGCGAGTCGACGCAGGGCCGCACGTGGCAGCCATTGAGGGAGTCGACGTAGAGCGGTCACCACCATGCACAGAAGTCGAGAGAGTAGTTGGTGTAGTGTAACACCCACGATGCGACTATATCTCCCACGTGTCGGAGCATGACTTAGAGGCATAACGTCATTGTAGGCATGTCGCAAGAGAGGTAATCTTTACACATCCCATGTATTGAATAAGAAAGAGATAAAGAGTTGGCTTACAATCGCCACTTCACACAATACATAAAATAGCATTACATCATCCAGAATACAATCAAGGTTCGACTACGGAACCAAATAAAGAAAGACTACCCCTAATGCAATAGGTCCCCAATTGCCCCAACCGGGCTCCACTACTGATCGACTAGAAACAAAACAACACAACGAACACGACCTTCATCAAGCTCCTCCTTGAGCTCGGTTGCGTCACCTACACGGTCATCATCGGCACCTGTAACTGGTTTTGGAAGTAACCTGTGAGTCATGGGGACTGAGCAATCTCACACCCTCACGATCAAGACTATTTAAGCTTATGGGTAGGAAATAGGTGGTGAGGTGGAGCTGCAGCAATCACTAGCATATATGGTGGCTAACTTACGCAAATGAGAGTGAGAAGAGGAGCAAAGCACGGTCGTGAACTAGAAGTGATCAAGAAGTGATCCTGAAACTACTTACGTTCAAACATAGCTCCAAAATCGTGTTCACTTCCTGGCTTTCGCCAGAAAGAGACCATCATGGCTACACACGCGGTTGATTCATTTTAATTAAGTTAAGTGTCAAGTTCTCTACAACCGCACATTAACAAATTCCCATCTACCCATAACTGCGGGCACGACTTTCAAAAGTTCAAAACCCTGCAGGGGTGTCCCAACTTAGCCCATCACAAGCTCTCACGGTCAACGAAGGATATTCCTTCTCCAAGGAAGACCCGATCAGACTCGGAATCCCGGTTACAAGACATTTCGACAATGGTAAAACAAGACCAGCAAGACCACCCGCCGTGCCGACATATCTCGATAGGAGCTGCACAGATCTCGTTCTCAGGGCACACCGGATAAGCTAAGCGTACAGGAGACGACGTAACCCAAGTTGCCAAGGGATGGCCCTGCACGGTGCTCTAGTTTGGACCAACCCTCGGAGGAGCACTGGTCCGGGGGTTTAAAATAAAGATGACCCTTGATTCTGTAGAACCCAAGGGAAAAAGGCTTAGGTGGCAAATGGTAAAACCAAGGTTGGGCCTTGCTGGAGGAGTTTTATTCAAGGCGAACTGTCAAGAGGTTCCCATTATAACCCAACCGCGTACGGAACGCAAAATCAAGGAACATAACACCGGTATGATGGAAACTAGGGCGGCAAGAGTGGAACAAAACACCAGGCATAAGGACGAGCCTTCCACCCTTTACCAAGTATATAGGTGCGTTAAAGTAAACAAGATATTGTGGCGACCCGACCCGAATGGATCAAGCCTACTGTGCTCCGGTGTCATCCCTGGATCAGTAATGCTGACACCACACAGTACAGCGAAGGATTTATAGCAGAGTGGCAATCACACACTTATTACATCGTTGTCTCAAAAGAGAACTTATTACAATAAATATGGCTTAAGGCCATCTAGTAACGATAACAGCGGAAGAGTCGGAAGATAAATGGGTCCATCAACTCCAACGGCATCACTGAGTATAGGACCATGACCTAAACACCTCAATCATCGTCTGAAAAGTCTGCAACATGAGAAGTTGCAGCCCGAAAACGGGTCAGCACATGGAATATGCTCGCAATGTAACACATAGAGAGTAATGGAATGAAACAACTATACTACATGCATATATGGCTGGTGGAAAGCTCTATGGTTACAGTTTTGCGTAAAGCCAGTTTTTCCCTACTGCAAAGGAATAAATTTATTTAACTAGCATGGTGGTTGTGAAACATTGAGAATGGTTGACAGCATTCTCAATCCCAATTAAAAATAATTAAAACCCAACAACATTAATTAGAAGTAACATGTTGAGATTCACATGATATTCAAGTACTAGATACTCAAGATGTCCATAACCGGGGACACGGCTAATCATGATTAGTTTGTACACTCTGCAGAGGTTTGCGCACTTTTCCCCACAAGACTCGATCGCCTCCGTTTGATTTCTCGCACTACATGGTGTTTGAGAAGACGGATGACCGAGACATAGTCTTTCAGAGGCGCTAGCACCTTACGATCGGGTAGACCGGTACACCTACATCCCCTACATCTGCTAGTCTACCACCGTAAGAGTTCGCACAACTTAGTCAACTATGCCAGAGCCCATAATGGCTTGTGGCTGCACACGGAAGTTACTAGCATGAATGATCTTATGATCCCTTTGAGCCTTGGTGGTGGTCCAAAATAAAACAGGCATGTCCTGATAGACATCAGGTGCCTCAATCCACCCAGATGTATGTTTAAGTTGCCACCTTAGATAAACCATTAATTAACAATACTCACATCTGTCAAGGATATCACTCACCCAATCCACGTCTACTAGCATAGCATGGCATAATAAGCAAACGTAGAAGTAACTCCCAAAGGTTTCATAATGAACAGGTAATAGGTACTACCTCATCTACTTCCCATCCCACAGTTTTATTAGATCCTAATCATGCAGTGGGAGAGGATTGATCTAATGCAATAAAACATGGGTTGTAGAAAAGGTATGATCAAAGTGTTACTTGCGTTGCTGATGATCCGCGAGACCTAGGGTTTCGAAGTAACAGGCGGCGCAATCCGGGTGATCTATCACAGACAAACAACAAGCACACAATAAGTACTCATCTAATGCACAGGTAAAACTCGAACAAGGGAACGAACCAGGAAGTTCAACTTAAGAACTCCGGTTGCAAAGAACGAATGAACCGAACAGACGACGGAAAAACAAACGGCGGAAGAAAACAACTCGGTTCTAGCAAGTTGAAACTAGGTCAAAATTTACCAGGGCAAAAACTTGTTTAAGTTGATTAGACGGAACGGCGGTTTCGAAACGAAACTCCAGGCGCTTGAATCACCTGATTCCGATCAACGAGCGAGAAGATAAACTAGAACGAAGATCGGATCTAAGATCGCGATCGCGGAATAAATTCGACGAAAAGAAAAAGAAGAACGGTTAAACGAACGAACGTTCGTTAACCTAGAAGAATCCGGTGATCACGTTCGTTAGGACGAACGGTCCGGCGAACGGTCCAAAGGCAACTAAATCGGACAAGAAAACGAATCCGATCTAGGGTTTCGGAGAAGAAAACCAAAACGAAAAACCGATCTATAAAACGAATCAGAAGAGAAGAAAAGAATCGGAACGATTAGAAGAAAACGATCCGAGGAAAACAGACGTGGGGCAACCTCGGCGAGGTCTCCGGCGAACGGGGCGAGGTGCGGCGGCGGCGTGGGCAAGGTGCGGCGGCGCGGGTGTGGGGTGGCGCGGCGGCGGTGTAGGGCGCGGGGTGGGGTGCGGTGGAGGGCTTGGGGTCTGATTTGATGGGTTTAGAGGGGGGGGTGTTGGGGTATTTATATTGGGGAGGGAAGAGGGTTTCTTGGGGTATGGGACAAGAAATAGAGTAGGAATAAGAATAGGAAAACGAAACAAAGGAAAGGGGGCTAAGAATCCTACTAGGATTCGGCTAGAGCAAGAGGCGAGGCGGCGGCCTGGCTGGCGCCTGGCGCACGCGCGCGCGCGGCTGGGAGGAGGCCGGCTGGCTGGGCCTTTGGCCCGGCTGGCCTGGCAGGAGTTTTTTTTTAAACGGTTTCACGCGCAGAAAAACGAAGAAAAGAAAATCTAAACGGGCTCCAAAATTTCCAAAGTAAATTTTCTCCGACTCCTAAAAATGAGTCGAACAAAATGAACTTTACTCCGGACCTAAAATGCAATTTTTGAAAACGCACATTTTTCCCTATCCAAATAAAATGCAAATAAAACTCCGGCAAAACCAAAACTTGATCTATTTATTAAATCTTCGTTTTTCCTCAATTTGGGAAAGTCATATTATTCCCTCCCTCATATATTTTGACACCGGAAAAATTATTGAAGATGAAATAAATAAATCAAATGATCCTCTTTTCCAAATTCGAGAAAACTCTCAAATATGAAAATAATGAAATCTCCAACTCTCTCCGAAGGTCCTTGAGTTGCGTGAAATTTCTAGGATCAACCAAAATGCAAGAAAATATGATATGCATGATGAGCTAGTGTATACCATTCCAAATTGCAAAATTTGGGATGTTACAAACCTACCCCCCTTAAGATGAATCTCGCCCTCGAGATTCGGGTTGGCTAGAAAATAGGTGAGGGTGGTCCTTGAGAAAATCTTCTTCTCTCTCCCATGTGGCTTCATCCTCTGAGTGGTGGTTCCACTGAACTTTGCAAAACTTGATAACCTTGCTGCGAGTAACTCTACTGGCAAACTCGAGAATCTTGACTGGCTTCTCCTCATATGTTAGGTCATCCTTTAACTGAATCGCTTCGAGTGGCACGGTATTAGCGGTACCTCCACCATCTCGGCATGACATTTCTTCAGCTGAGACACATGGAATACGTCATGAACTCCTGACAGTCCCTCTGGTAATTCCAACTTATAAGCGACTTCTCCCATACGTTGCAAGATCTTATACGGTCCAACAAAACGCGGTGCTAACTTTCCCTTAACTCCAAAGCGTTTAACTCCTCGAAGTGGGGATACTCGGAGATAAACTCTGTCTCCGGTTTCGTAAACTGTCTCCTTGCGTTTAGAATCTGCGTAGCTCTTCTGCCTGGACTGGGCTACCTTGAGCCTATCGCGAATCAACTTAACTTTCCGTTCAGACTCCTTAATCAAATTTGGTCCAAAGAATTGACGGTCTCCAACTTCGTCCCATGACAACGGTGTCCTGCACCTCCTTCCGTATAAAGCTTCGAAAGGTGCCATCTTCAAACTGGTTTGGTAACTGTTGTTATAAGAAAACTCCGCATACGGAAAGTTATCATCCTAGTATGATTGTAAGTGGTCTTAACTTATATGATACTCCTCGAAACTCCATGCAAACAAATGATCCTAGTCATGTATATCTTCGCCAACTTAGCACTGGTGTAAGTGGTCTTAACTGGAATAAAATGTGCTACCTTCGTCAAACGATCAACTACTACCCATATCGAGTCATAGCCTGATTTTGTCCTGGGTAGTCCTGTGATAAAATCCATGCCTATCTTATCCCACTTCCATTCGGGTATCGGCAATGGTTGTAACAATCCTACTGGCTTCTGATGCTCTACCTTTACTCTCTGACATACGTCACAAACTGCTACATATGCTGCAATATCCTTCTTCATTCCGGTCCACCAGAATGTTTCCTTCAATTCCAAATACATCTTGGTATTCCCTGGGTGAATCGAATACGGTGAATCATGTGTCTCATGCAAAATCAACTTCCTGATCTCCGGGTCATTGGGCACATAAACACGGTCCTCAAACCATAGGGTATCGTGTTCATCCTCACGAAATCTCCTTGTCAGATTTCTGAGATTCTCTGATCTTATCCATCAATGTTGACTGAATCTCCAATGCTGCTACATAGCCTTTCGGAACTATTTCCAAACATAGCTCATGAAGGTTTTCTGCTAACTCCTTGGGTATTTTCCCCATCATTAGAGTATTGACATGGCTCTTACGGCTCAATGCGTCAGCTACTACATTAGCTTTTCCGGGATGGTAATGCAATCTCATATCATAATCCTTGATGAGCTCCAACCATCTCCTTTGTCTGAGGTTCAACTCCTTCTGCGTGAAAATGTACTTCAAACTCTTGTGATCCGTGTACACCTCACAATGATTTCCAATGAGGAAATGTCTCCAAGTTTTCAACGCATGCACTACGGCTGCTAACTCCAAATCATGCGTGTCATAATTCAACTCATGAGGCTTCAGTTGCCGTGAAGCATACGAAACAACTCTCCCTTCCTGCATAAGCACTGCTCCAAGTCCTCGACGTGAAGCGTCGCAATACACCTCATAATCCTTGGTCTGATCTGGCAAAATCAATACTGGTGAGGTAACCAAACGTTTCTTCAACTCCTGGAAACTAGCCTCACACTCCTCAGTCCATTTGAACTTAGTATCCTTCTTCAACAATTCAGTCATAGGCTTTGCAATCTTTGAGAAATTCTCAATGAATCTCCGGTAGTTTCCTGCGAGTCCAAGAAAACTCCGGATCTCTCCAACTGTTGTTGGTGCTTCCCATTCGGTTACGGTCTCAACCTTAGTGGGGTCAACTGCTATACCTTCTCCGGATATAACGTGTCCGAGGAATCCAACTTCCTTCAACCAAAACTCGCATTTGCTGAATTTGGCATATAACTGATGTTCCCTTAGTTTCTCCAAAACCAAACGCAAATGTTCCTTATGCTCCTCTTCATCCTTTGAATAAACCAGGATGTCATCAATGAACACTACGACGAACTTATCCAAAAACTCCATAAACACTTTGTTCATCAGGTTCATAAAATAGGCAGGTGCGTTAGTCAATCCAAATGACATAACGGTATACTCATACAGTCCATATCTTGTGGTGAATGCTGTCTTAGGTATGTCCTGCTCCCGAATCTTCAATTGATGGTACCCTGATCGCAAATCGATCTTGGAAAACACTTTAGCTCCTTGCAAACGATCAAACAGATCATTGATCATTGGCAGTGGGTACTTGTTCTTGATGGTTACTTCATTCAATCCCCGATAATCTACAACCATCCTTAATGATCCATCCTTCTTTTCCACTAGAAGTACGGGTGATCCCCAAGGCGAAGAACTTGGGCGAATGTAACCTTTATCCAATAACTCCTTAATCTGATTCTTAATTTCCACCGAATCCTTTGCTGGCATCCGGTACGGTCGCTTCGATATTGGGCCTGTACCTGGCAATAACTCAATCAAAAACTCAATGTCTCTATCCGGTGGCATGCCTGGTAATTCCTCAGGAAATACATCAGGAAAATCCTTTACCACTGGTACTTCCTCCTGCACAACTCCTGATAAGCAATTCACTTGTGTCCTTTTTGGTACATGCCGGGATACATACTTGATCCTTCTTCCTTCTGGTGTGGTAAGAAAAATTGTCTTACTGGCACAATCGATGTTTCCTCATACATCGACAGCCAATCCATACCAAGAATCACATCCAGACCTTGGGATTCCAGAATAATTAAATCCGTTGGGAAAACATGCCTTCCTATACTTAATGGCACTTGAAAACATCCTTGTCTGGCCATGTACTCTGCTCCTGGCGAGCTTACTAGCATAGGTGTTTTAAGAATCCTAGTGGGCAGGCTATACTTTTCCACAAATCCCCTTGATATGTATGAATGCGATGCACCAGTATCAAAAAGAACGAGTGCGGTAAATGACTTAACCAAAAACTTACCGATTACTGCATCGGGCTGATCTTCAACCTCCTCCACATTAACGTGGTTCACCTGTCCCCTATTGAAAGGTTTCGGCTTCTTCCCAGAGCTTCCATTGCCATTTCCATTCTGGCCTTCAGGACATTCATTTGCATAATGCCCTGGCTTCGAACACTTATAGCAAGTGACGTGGCTCAAATCCTTTTTGGCTGGGGTGGATGGGGTGGTCCGGTTCTGGCCGTTGCTTCCTCCATTCCCATTACCATTCTTGTGGCCATTATGGTTGTGCGAGCTACCTCCTCCATGGGTATGCTGAAACTGAAATCCCGGTTTAGGGGCAAAATGGGGCTTCTGCTGGGCTCCAGAGCTATACTTCCCCTGTCCATAAATTCCCATGGGGGTTGGCTGGATTTGGAGCAAGTGCGATGGTGCCCCATCCAAACCATCTACACAAGCACATCACATCATCGCTGCCATGTATGAGTCCATCGATGATCTCAAAATGCTTCTGCAGTCCCTCCTGACACGGTTCGATGAGAGCAAGCTCACTTGTGACAAGGAACTTGAATCGCAACTCGTGTTCAATGCACATGTCTCGACCAATCTGGCCAATCTCCACAAAAAGATGGATCTTACTCTAGCGGACATTGATGAGGTGCCAGACCACCACGATCCCCCATCGTCCAGGTGTGCCACCGTGCTCTAGCGACAACAAGCAACGGCCCAAGATAGCGAACCCCAGCTATCTCTGGAGCAGCGATGCGGACCTCCCATCTAGGGGCACACACGCACCTCGTCAATGTTGGGCCGCCCCTCCTCTCCATGCGATCGTCCAAGATGTTCTTGGGCGCAGCTTCGACCGTGGTGACCATGGTGTCCCGCGACATCATCTAAGGGCACCAGGCGGAGGAATACACAATCAAGCCACCCAAGCACGGTTTTTTGCGCTTCAAAGGGGAAGCGCCCAACCTCTGGATCGATCGATGCTACCTCGACATGTACTGTGTTCCGCCGCATAGCTGGAGACCAAAACGACGCTCCACATCGAAGGGCATGCGGAACATTGGTTACAAGTGTATTGCCAGACCCATAGCGTGCCCACTTGGGAAGAGTTCACCATCGAGGTGGAGATGCAAAAATAGGTGCAACTCTCGCACACTAGCACTATGGGCAGAGTATCAGTTGGCGTTCGAGGCACACATGTACCATTTGCTGGCCTTGGACGCAATGATGAACCCCAAGCTCTTCGCCATCCAATTCCTACTGGTCTGTTGATAGGGGCAAAGGTGTCCTATCTTTCGATGAGATGGTGACTATCATTTTTGGAGGAGTAGACTTTCATGATCTGACTACGAACCTGCAAGGACATCGCACTTGAGAAATATCTAAACCAACTCCGAGAGGTCACTGACCACGTCGGAGCAGGATTAACCTGACCACGAGGGTCTATTTCCTGCATGCAAATGAGGAACAAGCAAGAAACTGAAGTTGCAATCTAAATATTGTGAATATAAGAGGAAACCTTTATTAATGGAAGTGGGGTTCTGTGACATCTTGGTCTGGTCGTAGAACACAAACGAAGGATGCGAAGTTGTAGCTATGGCAAAATTTTAATCTAAACAAAATCCAAGTCTAAATAACGCCCTAAGGGCTGCATTTATAGGGAGATAGAGGGGAATTCCATCCACCCCAGGCAAGGTGGGACTAAATTCTATCCTAAGTCGTTTTCGCTATTAATATGGACTCTAAAAACAACTTATAAAGTGTATTTCAAAATTACATGGGCCGGGCCCAAAAATAAGGTGGCATAACACCTATATTAAGCTATGGACAAAATTTATGAAAGGCCATCTTGAATATTTCGTCCATGTCCTTGTATGTCATCATGGTGGTGTTGGGGAACGTACAAATTCAAAATTGTTCCTACGATCACACAATATCTAACTAGGAGATGCATAGCAATGAGACGGGAGAGTGTATCCACATACCCTCGTAGACCGAAAGCGGAAGCGTTTAGTAACGCGGTTGATGTAGTCGAACGTCTTCGCGATTCAACCAATCCTAGCACAGAACTAATGGAACCTCCGTGTTCAGCACACGTTCAGCATGATGACGTCCCTCGAGCTCTTGATCCAGTTGAGGACGAGGGAGAGTTCCATCAACACGACGGCGTGGCGATGGTGATGATGAAGTTACCGGTGCAGGGCTTCGCTTAAGCACTACAACGATATGACTGAGGTGTGTAACTGTGGAGGGGGGCACCGCACACAGCTAAGAAAAGACTTGGCGTGCCTTTGGGGTGCCCCCCTCCCACGTATATATAGGAGGGGGGAAGAGGAGGCCGATCCAAGGGGGGCGCGCCAAAAGGGGGAGTCCTACATGGACTCCCAGTCCAAGTAGGATTCGCCCCCCCCCTTTCCTATCCCAACTAGGAGAAGGAGGGAACGAGGAAGAGGGGAGAAGGAAAGAGGGGGTGCCGCCCCCTCCTAGTCCAATCCGGACCAGCCATGGGGGGAGGGGGCGGCCATCCCTTGAGTCCCCTCTCTCCTTTCCCCTAAAGCCCATTAAGGCCCACTACTTCCCTGGGGGTTCTGGTAACCTCCCGGTACTCCGGAAAATACCCGAAACACTTCGGAACCATTTTAGTGTCCGAATATAACCTTCCAATATATCGACCTTTACCTCTCGACCATTTTGAGATTCCTCATCATGTCCGTGATATCATCAGGGACTCCGAACAAACTTCGGTCATCAAATCACATAACTCATAATACAAATCGTCATTGAACGTTAAGCGTGCGGACCCTATGGGTTCGAGAACTATGTCGACATGATCGAGACACATCTCCAGTCAATAACCAATAGCAGAACTTGGATACTCATATTGTCTCCTACATATTCTACGAAGATCTTTATTGGTCAAATCGCATAACAACATATGTTGTTTAGTTTGTCATCGTTATGTTACTTGCCCGATTTTCGATCGTCGTTATCATTATACCTAGTTCAATCTCGTTACCTGCAAGTCTCTTTACTCGTTCCGTAATGCATCATCCTGTAACTAACTCATTAGTCACATTGCAAGGCTTATACTCGGAGTGACAAATCCTAATCTCGATATATGCCAACTCAACAAACACCATCGGAGACACCTGTAGAGTATCTTTATAATCACCTAGTTACGTTGTGACGTTTGACAGCACACAAAGTGTTCCTCCGGTATTTGGGAGTTGCATAATCTCATAGTTAGAGGAACATGTATAAGTCATGAAGAAAGCAATAACAATAAAACTAAACGATCATTATGCTAAGATAATAGATGGGTCTTGTCCATCACATCATTCTCTAATGATGTGATCCCGTTCATCAAATGACAACACATGTCCATGGTAAGGATACTTAACCATCTTTGATTAACGAGCTAGTCAAGTAGAGTCATACTAGGGACACTCTGTTTGTCTATGCATTCACACATGTACTAAGTTTCCGATTAATACAATTCTAGCATAAATGATAAACATTTATCATGATATAAGGAAATATAAATAACATCTTTATTATTGCCTCTAGGGCATATTTCCTTTAGTCTCCCACTTGCACTAGAGTCAATAATCTAGTTGACACCGCCATGTGATTTTACAACAATAGTTCACATCGTCATGTGATTTAACACTCTATAGTACACATCGCCATGTGACCAACAACCAAAGGGTTTGCTAGAGTCAATAATCTAGTTCACATCTTCATGTGATTAACACCCAAAGAGTACTAAGGTGTGATCATGTTTTGCTTGTGAGAGAAGTTTAGTCAACAGGTCTGCCACATTCAGATCCGTATGTATTTTGCAAATTTCTATGTCTTCGGTGCTTTTCACGGAGCTACTCTAGCTAATTGCTCCCACTTTCAATATGTATCTAGATTGATACTTAGGGTCATTCGGATCAGTGTCAAAGCTTGCATCAACGTAAGCCTTTAGGACGAACCTTTTTGTCACCTCCATAACCGAGAAACATATCCTTATTCCACTAAGGATAACTTTGACCATTGTCCAGTTATCCACTCCTGGATCACTATTGTACCCTCTTGCCAAAATCATGGTGTGGTACACAATAGGTCTGGTACACAACATACCATACTTTATAGAACATATGACTGAGGCATAGGGAATGCCTTTTCATTCTCTTTCTATTTTCTGTCGTGGTCGGGTTTTGAGTCTTCACTCAACTTCACACCTTGCAACACAGGAAAGAACTCCTTCTTTGATTGTTCCATTTTAAACTACTTCAAAATCTTGTCAAGGTATGTACTCATTGAAAAAACTTATCAAGCGTCTTGATCTATCTCTATAGATCTTGATGCTCAATTTGTAAGCAGCTTCACCGAGGTCTTTCTTTGAAAAACTCCTTTCAAACACTCCTTTATGCTTCCCAGAAAATTCTAAATCATTTCCAATCAACAATATGTCATTCACATATACTTATCAGAAACGATGTAGTGCTCCCACTCACTTTCTTGTAAATACAGGCTTCACAATAAATCTATATAAAACCAAATGCTTTGATCACCTTATCAAAGTGTATATTCCAACTCCGAGATGCTTGCACCAGTCCATAGATGTATCACTAGAGTTTGCCCACTTTGTTAGCACCTTTAGGATCGACAAAACCTTCTAGTTGCATCATATACAACTATTCTTTAAGAAATCCATTAATGAATGTAGTTTAGACATCCATTTGCCAAATTTCATAAAATGCAGAAATTGCTAACACGATTCAGACAGACTTTAAGCATAGATACGAGTGAGAAACTCTCATCATAGTCAACACCTTTAACTTGTCGAAAACCTTTTGCGACAATTCGAGCTTCATAGATAGTAACACTACTATGAGCGTCCGTCTTCCTCTTGAAGATCCATTTAATCTCAATGGCTCACCGATCATCGGGAAAGTCAATCAAAGTCCATACATTGTTCTCATACATGGATCCCACCTCAGATTTCATGGCCTCAAGCCATTTCGCAGAATCTGGGCTCATCATCGCTTCCTCATAGTTCGTAGGTTCGTCATGGTCTAGTAACAAGACTTTTAGAAAGGATTACCGTACCACTTTGGTGCATAACGTACTCTAGTTGACCTATGAGGTTCGGTAGTAACTTGATCTGAAGTTTCATGATCATCATCATTAACTTCCTCACTAATTTCGCAGAATCTGGGCTCATCATCGCTTCCTCATAGTTCGTAGGTTCGTCATGGTCTAGTAATAAGACTTTTAGAAAGGATTACCGTACCACTTTGGTGCATAACGTACTCTGGTTGACCTACGAGGTTCGGTAGTAACTTGATCTGAAGTTTCATGATCATCATCATTAACTTCCTCACTAATTGGTGTAGGAATCACTGGAACTGATTTCTGTGATGAACTACTTTCCTATTCGGGAGAAGGTACAACTACCTCATCAAGTTCTACTTTCCTCCCACTCACTTCTTTCGACAGAATCTCCTTCTCTAGAAACGATCCATTCTTAGCAACAAAGATCTTACCTTCGGATCTATGATATAAGGTGTACCCAACAGTTTCCTTTTTGGGTATCCTATGAAGACGCACTTCTCCGATTTAGGTTCAAGCTTATCAGGGTGAAGCTTTTTCACATAATCATCGCAACCTCAAACTTTAACAAATGACAACTTAGGTTTCTTGCCAAACCACAGTTCATAGGATGTTGTCTCAACGGATTTAGATGGTGCCCTATTTAACGTGAATGCAGCTGTCTCTAATGCATAACCCCAAACCGATAGTAGTAAATCGGTAAGAGATATCATAGATCGCACCAAATCCAATATTGTACGATTACGATGTTCGGGCACACCATTACGCTGTGGTGTTCCAGGTGGTGTGAGTTGTGAAACTATTCCACATTGTTTTAAATGAAGGCCAAAACTCGTAACTGAAATATTCGCTTCTATAATCAGATCACAGAAACTTTACTTTCTTCTTAAGATGATTCTCGACTTCACTCTGAAATTCTTTGAACTTTTCAAAATGATTCAGACTTGTGTTTCATTAAGTAGATATACCTCTATCTACTCAAATCAACTGTGAAGGTTAGAAAATAACGATACCCGACACAATCCTCAACACTCATCGGACTGCATACATCGGTATGTATTATTTCCAATAAGTTAGAGGCTCGCTCCATTGTTCCGGAGAACGGAGTTTTAGTCATCTTTCCCATGAGGCATGGTTCGCAATTATCAAATGATTCATAATCAAGTGATTCCAAAAGCCCATCTGCATGGAGTTTCTTCATGCGCCTTACACCAATATGATCAAAATGGCAGCGCCACAAATAATTTGCACTATCATTATTAACTTTGCATCTTTTGGCATCAATATTATGAATATGTGTGTCACTACGATCGAGATTCAATAAACCATTTATATTAAGTGTATGACCATAGAAGGTTTTATTCAAGTAAATAGAACAACAATTATTCTTTGACTTAAATGAATAACCATATTGCAATAAACATGATCCAATCATATTCATGCTCAACGCAAACACCAAATAACACTTATTTTAGGTTCAACAATAATCCTGAAGGTAAAAGGAGGGTGCGATGGTGATCTTATCAACCTTGGAATCATTTTGAAAACACAGCGTCACCTTGCCCTTAACTAGTCTCTGTTCATTTTGCAACTCTTGTTTCGAGTTACTAATCTTAGCAACTGAACCGGTACCAAATACCTAGGGGTTACTATGAACACTAGTAAAGTACACGTCAATAATGTGTATATAAAATATACCTTTGTTCTCTTTGCCATCCTTCTTATTCGCCAAATGTTTTGGGGCAG
Source organism: Triticum urartu (assembly GCF_056163025.1). Taxonomy (NCBI): domain Eukaryota; kingdom Viridiplantae; phylum Streptophyta; class Magnoliopsida; order Poales; family Poaceae; genus Triticum; species Triticum urartu. The sequence continues at coordinate 304,783,660 of NC_141876.1, forward strand.
TTCCGCTTCTAGTGACTATTTCGTTTGTAGTAGAAGCACTCAGTTTCAGCCTTAGGTCCAGACTTGGGCTTCTTCCCGGGAGTAGCAACTTGCTTACTATTCCTCTTGAAGTTCCCCTTCTTCCCTTTGCCCTTTTTCTTGAAACTAGTGGTCTTGTTAACCATCAACACTTGACGCTCTTTCTTGATTTCTACCCCCACAGCCTTTAGCATTGCGAAGAGCTCGGGAATTGTCTTGTTCATCCCTTGCATATTATAGTTCATCACAAAGTTCTAGTAACATGGTGATAGTGACTAGAGAACTCTGTCATTCATTATCTTATCTAGAAGATTAACTCCCACTTGATTCAAGCAATTGTAGTACCCAGACAATCTGAGCACATGCTCACTGGTCGAGCTATTCTCCTCCATCTTGTAGGCAAAGTACTATCAGAGGTCTCATACATCGTCACACGGGCATGGGTCTGAAATACCAATTTCAACTCTTGGAACATCTCATATGCTCCATGTCGTTCAAAACATTTTTGAAGTCCCGCTTCTAAGCCGTAAAGCATGGTGCACTAAACTATCAAGTAGTCATCATACCGAGCTTGTCAAACGTTCATAACATCTGCATCCGCTCTTGCAATAGTTCTGTCACCTTGCGGTGCATCAAGGACATAATTCTTCTATGCATCAATGAGGATAATCCTCAGACCACGAATCCAGTCCGCATCATTGCTACTATCCATCTTCAACTTAGTTTTCTCTAAGAACATATCAAAAACATAGGGGAGCTACAATGCGAGTTACTGATCTACAACATAGATATGAAAAAACTCTCAGGACTAAGTTCATGATAAATTAAGTTCAATTAATCATATTACTTAAGAACTCTAATTTAGATAGACATCCCTCGAGTCATCTAAATGATCACGTGATCCATATCATCTAAACCATGTCCGATCATCACGTGAGATGGAGTAGTTTTCAATGGTGAACATCTCTATGTTGATCATATCTACTATATGATTCACGTTCGACCTTTTGGTCTCCAGTGTTTCGAGGCCATATCTGCATATGCTAGGCTCGTCAATTTTAACCCGAGTAATCTACACGTGCAAAACTGGCTTGCACCCGTTGTATGTGAACTTAGAGCTTATCACACCCGATCATCACGTGGTGTCTCGGCACGACGAACTGTCGCAACGGTGCATACTCAGGGAGAACACTTATACCTTGAAATTTTAGTAAGGGATCATCTCATAATGCTACCGTCGTACTAAGCAAAATAAGATGCATAAAAGATAAGCATCACATGCAATAGAAATATGTGACATGATATGGCCATTATCAGCTTGTGCCTTTGATCTCCATCTCCAAAGTACCGTCATGATCTCCATCGTCACCGGCATGACACCATGATCTCCATCATCTTGATCTTTATCAACGTGTCATCACATGGTCGTCTCGCCAACTATTGCTTTTGCAACTATTGCTATCGCATAGCGATAAAGTAAAGCAATTATATGGCGCTTGCATCTTATGCAATAAAGAGACAACCATAAGGCTCCTGCCAGTTGCCGATAACCTTAACAAAACATGATCATCTCATACAACAATTTATATCTCATCATGTCTTGACCATATCACATTACAACATGCCCTGCAAGAACCATTCTTACCTACGCATCAAAACCACAACGATTTTTCATCAAGTGTGCTATTTTAACCTTCAACAAGGACTAGGCGTAGTCAAACTTGAGTCAACTAAAGTTGGAGAAACAGACACCCGCCAACCACCTGTGGCAAAGCACGTCGGTAGAACCAGTCTCATGAACGCGGTCATGTAATGTTAGTTCGGGCCATTTCATCCAACAATACCGCCGAATCAAAGTAAGATGTTTCTAGTAAGCAGTATGACTATTATCGCCCACAACTCTTTGTGCTCTACTCGTGCATATAACATCTACGCATAGACCTGGCTCTGATACCACTGTTGGGGAACATAGTAATTCAAAAAAATTCCTACAATCATGCAAGATATAACTAGGAGATGCATAAACGAGACGGGAGAGTGTGTCCACGTACCCTCGTAGACCGAAAGTGGAAGCGTTTAGTAACGCGGTTGACGTAGTCGAACGTCTTCACGATTCAACCGATCATACGACACCTCCATGTTCAGCACACATTCAGCACGATGACGTCCCTCGAGCTCTTGATCCAGTTGAGGACGAGGGAGAGTTCCATCAACACGATGGTGTGGCGACGGTGATGATGAAGTTACCGGCGCAGGGATTCGCCTAAGCACTACGACAATATGACTGAGGTGTGTAACTGTGGAGGGGGCACCACACACGGCTAAGAAAAGACTTGGTGTGCCTTTGTCCCCCTCCCATGTATATAAAGGAAGGGGGAAGAGGAGGCCGGCACAAGGGGGGCGCCGAAAGGGGGAGTCGTACTTCGACTCCCGGTCCAAGCAGGATTCCCCCATTCCTATTCCAACTAGGAGAAGGAGGGAAGGAGGAAGATGGGAGGAAATAGGGGGGCGCCGCCCCCTCCAAGTCCAATTTGGACCAGCCATGTGGGAGGGGGGGGGGTTCCGGTAAAGCCCATTAAGGTCCACTACTGCCCCGGGGGGTTCCGGTAACCTCCCGGTACTCGGGAAAAATACCCGAAACACTTCAGAACCATTCTGGTGTCTGAATATAACCTTCCAATATATCGATCTTTACCTCTCGACCATTTTGAGACTACTCGTCATGTCCGTGATCTCATCCGAGTCTCTGAACAAACTTTGGTCATCAAATCACATAACTCATAATACAAATCGTCATCGAACGTTAAGCGTGCGGACCCTATGGGTTCGAAAACTATGTAGACATGACTGAGACACATCCCCAGTCAATAACTAATTGCGGAACCTGGATGCTGATATTGGCTCCTCCATATTCTACGAAGATCTTTATTGGTCAAACGCATAACAACATACGTTGTTCCCTTTGTCATCGGTATGTTACTTTCCTGAGATTCGATCGTTGGTATCATCATACCTAGTTAAATCTCATTACCAGCAAGTTTCTTTACTCATTCTGTAATGCATCATCCCGTAACTAACTCATTAGTCACATTGCTTCTAAGGCTTATAGTGATGTGCATTACCGAGAGGGCCCAGAGATACCTCTCCGATACTCGGAGTGACAAATCCTAATCTTGATATATGCCAACTCAAAAAACACCAACGAAGACACGTGTAGAGCATCTTTATAATCACCCAGTTACATTGTGGCATTTGATAACACACAAGGTGTTCCTCTGGTTTTTGGGACTTGCATAATTTCATAGTCAGAGGAACATGTATAAGTCATGAAGAAAGCAATAGCAATAAAACTAAACAATCACTATGCTAAGCTAACGGATGGGTCTTGTCCATCACATCATTCTCTAATGATGTGATCCCGTTCATCGAATGACAACACATGTCCATGGTTAGGAAACTTAACCATCTTTAGTTAACAAGCTAGTCAAGTAGAGGCATACTAGGGACACTTTGTTTGTCTGTGTATTCACACATGTACTAGTTTCTGGTTAATACAATTCTAGCATGAATAATAAACATTTATCATGATATAAGGAAATATAAATAACATCTTTATTATTGCCTCTAGGGCATATTTCCTTCAGCTGGCTCCAAAGTGTTCAAAACTCCAAAACAGAAACTCCATTGTCGTTCCCCTTGAGCGCGCCATCCTCTCCATGGTTGATCACGCTCCAATGTTAATCGTTCTTGTCCATGCTGGGCCCTTCTTTTGTAATTAAAACAAATGTATCCAATTTAGTCAGCATCATATTATCATGAACCTTAGAATCATTACCAAGAAACAAAAGTACATGGTAATTTAATTGGCATGCGCGAGCTCTAGTAATTGGTCTAGTATATGTAACAGTAGGGGTTGTGCATGTAACTGTGGTAGGGATGTCCTCATCATCCTCCCCTTCTTGAATTGAAGCCATCCTCGACAGAAGCTCATCTTCCTCACCCAAATAAGGCTTCAAATCTGCAATGTTAAAAGTGGGACTAACCTCCAAATCTGCAGGACGCTCAAGTTTATTTACATTATTATTTATTTCTCTAACCCCTTAAAAGGACCATCAACACGTGGCATTCGCTTTGACTTTCCCAAATCAGGAAACCTATCCTTAGGAAAATGTAACCATAGAAGATCTCCAGGTGCAAAGACAACACGTTTTCTGCCCTTATCTCTAGCAAGTTTATATTTAGCATTCATGCACTTAATGTTTTCCTTAGTTAACTCATGCATATTTAAGATCAATTCAACACGTTGTTTAGTATGAAAATTAACCTTCTCTAAAGATGGAAGAGGCAACAAATCAATTGGTACACGAGGTAGGAAACCATACACAATCTCAAAAGGGCACATCTTAGTAGTATAATATAACGAACGATTATAAGGAAAATCATTATGATGCAAGCATTCTTCCAACATTTTAAGGCTATTCTTCAAAACAACCCTAAGCATAGTAGAAAATGTTCTATTGACTTCTTCAGTTTGTCCATCAGTTTGGTGGTGACATGTTGTACTACAAAGCAGTTCAGTCCCCAACTCAGCCCATAAACATCTCCAAAAGTGGCTAAGAAATTTAGTATCACGATCTGAAACAATTGTATTTACCACACCATGCAAGCGAATAATTTCACAAAAGAAAAATCAGCAACATTAGCAGCATCATCGCTTTTATGACATGGTATAGAGTGTGCCATTTTTGAGAATCTATCCACGGCAACCAATATGCTATCCCTCCTCTTCTTTGTTCGAGGTAAACCTAAAAAAAGTCCATAGATATATCCTCCCATGGAACACTAGGTACAGGCAAAGGCATATATAAGCCATGAGGATTGACTCGTGACATAGCTTTTTGACTCGTAGTGCAGCAAGCAACAAAACGCTCAACATTCCGTCTCATCTTTGGCCAAAATAAATGTGTAGCAAGTACGTACCCTGTCTTCTTCACGCCTAAATGTCCCATTAATCCTCCTCCATGCGCCCCCTGCAACAACAAAAGACGAATAGAGCTAGCTGGAACGCATAGCTTGTTAGCACGGAACACAAATCCATCATTAATGACGAACTTGTTCTAGGTTGTCCCTTCTTTACAATTCTGCATCACATCTTTAAATTCAGCATCATGCACATATTGATCTTTGATGGTCTCCAAACCAAATATTTTAATGTCAAGTTGTGAAAGCATAGTATAACAGCGAGACAAAGCCTCAACAATAACATTTTCTTTACCCTTTTCGTGTTTAATGACATAAGGGAAAGTCTCGATGAATTCAACCCATTTAGCATGTCTACAGTTCTGTTTAGCTTTACTTTTAATGTGTTTCAAAGATTCATGATCAGAATGTATAACAAATTCTTTGGGCCATAAATAATGTTGCCATGTTTCCAATGTCCAAACAACAGCATATAATTCCTTGTCATAAGTAGAATAATTCAGACTAGGCCAACTAAATTTTTTCAGAGAAGTATGCAACAGGTTTACCATCTTGTAATAATACACCCCCTAATCTATTTACACTAGCATCACATTCAAGCTCAGAAGTCTTATCTTTCTGTATCGTGAAGTCTTCTTCCTGTGCGGTAATCCAAACAAAAGGCACATACTTCTTTGCGGGCTCATTGAGAGGTGCAACAATGATGCTGAAATCTGTCACAAAACGCCTATAGAAACCAGCGAGTCCAGGAAAACTCCTCACTTGTGTGACCGTTTTGGGATGCGGCTAACTCTCCATAAATACAATCTTAGCTTTATCAACTTAAATTCCGTGTGGAGAAACTACATAGCCAAGAAAAGATACTCAGTCGGTGCAAAAGGTGCACTTCCCAAGGTTACCAAACAAACATGCATCACGTAGCGCAATAAAAACTACACTTAAATGTTCTAAATTTTCCTCCAAAGATCTTCTCTAAATTAGTATATCATCAAAATAGAATACCATAGATCATCCAATGAAAGCACGTAAAACTTCGTTCATTAATCTCATGGAAGTGCTAGGTGCATTAGTTAACCCAGAAGGCATGACTAACCATTCATATAAGCCAAACTAAGTTTGTTGCTTTGTGTTCATCTCCCAATATCATATGAATTTGATGGTATCCACTACACAGATCAACTTTGGAGAATAGGGTATATCCACTTAATTCATCAAGCATATTATCTTGCCTATGAATAGGATGCCAAATAAAGAATAGTAATATTATCAATGGATCTACAATCAACAGACATACGCAATGTACCATCTTTTTTCGGCACTAGAATGATATGGACAACACAAGGACTAAGGGATTTGCTTACATAACCTTTTCGAGTAGCTCTTGTACATGATGCATAACCCCCTTCGTCTCCTCTGGATTTATACTGTAGGGCGCATGGTTGGGTAACGAAGTATGGGGAATTAAGCCAATCTGATGCTCAATCCCTGGAATAGGTGGTAATCCCGGTGGCACTTCTTGTGGAAAGACATCAGCGAACCCCTGCAAAATGTTATTGACTTCAGGAGGCAAAGAGGTAGGCATGTACTCGAATGAAAATAATGCGACTTTGCACACAAAAGCATAGCAAACAGATTTGCTAAAATCCAGATCATCAATATCAAATTTGGTGGCAAGTAAACATCCACTTTTCAATTTAATTTCAGAGGCAACATACATGAGATGATGGTTTAGTATTAGGCTTCATTTGTTGCTCAAATTCTTTTGACACAATCCAATTTTCACTCTTGTTTTGCTCCTATTTTGCTTTAATAGCTCTAGTAAGATCATCTTTTCAAAATGTGTTCAGGAGACATAGGAAGCAAATAAATATGTTTATCCTTATGAAAAAGGGTATAATGATTGTTTCTACCGTTGTGTATTGTCAGTGCAACAAACCCTGGGTCTGCTGCCCAGACTGTGCACAGGCCTAAAGAAGCAAGATTGCAACATCCAAGACCAGACCAAGTGCAAGAGGTAGCTCTCTAAAGAGTTAGAGGGCGGATCAAGAAGACCAAGTCAAGCCAAAGGAAGCAAGACACAACTAAGGGAAAACCTCCCTTGCCGGGCAGGCAAGCCTTGTGAGGTCGAGGTTTCCCCGAAGACAAGTCTCCAAACAACCCCGGCAGGCCTGCAGGGCACTATGGAGGTAAACTACCCCGCCAAGGCTCCATCGCACCACCTCACAGCAACGCAAGTCATTGATCGGTGCGGTGTCAAGCCCCAAGCTGACTAGGTCGCTGTTTCTTGCAACATGGTAGACACTTTCTATAGAAATCACCTCCAAATGACACCCGTCCAGCGACGTGTCATGCAGACAGGAGAGAAGGTGGCCGAGCAGCCCAGCAAGGCCTGCCGGGCAGGCCATGATGTGACAGTAAGTGGCACATTTAATGCGCTCTTCCCTATCTACAGAGTTAGGTGTGATAGCACTGTTGCTATCTCATTAGGACACAATGACTGATTTGCCACTATGGTAACCCCTTGATCTATAAAAGGAGACCCATAGCAACCATAGAAAGGATTCAGACCCTTGTACACTCATACGTGCATAGCTGTTCTCGCCCCGAGGCAACCCTGCCGGTCTAGAGAGCTGGATTTCCACCACAATTCACCATCAATCCACCAAAGCAGGAGTAGGGTTTTATGCCTCACGGCGGCCCGAACATAGGTAAAATCGCCCGTGTAATCTTTGCCGTGCTGCGCGATGCTCTCTCCGCTCTTTGTGCAACGTGCTCGTCCCCCTACCGAACCACAAGGGGCTCATGGCCCAATAGGTGGCCATGGTTTCCCACGACATCTTTGGCGTGCCAGGAAGGGGATCAACACTTTTGTGAACCTGAGAAGCATACATAGTGCATCATCTTCGTCATTGTTCTCTTCATCGACAGCTCTATCATCTATGGCGCCCAAGAAGAAACCCGGTGCCACCGCCGAGACGTCCTCCTCAGGGCCCTGCTGCACGCGGCCACCGACACCGCGGGGGCTACGGGGAAGCCTAGGGATGTGGACGCCGTGAGGGTTGTGGTCGATGCAGGAGTTGTCATCACCACCTCCCTTGTGGACGAAACAGGAGTCGGAGGCACTAGAGAAGGACATCACCAACAACATCCTTGTGGCCACGCTCTGTGAGGTACGGGTGGAGAGATCATTCCGTCCGCGCCTCTCCGCCCGGCCGAAGGGCACAGTCACAGCGGTGGCACTCGCTCTGGGCTAATCGCAATCCCCCAGCCGCCGCCGCTGAGGGAGACCTGGATTCGGGGGTCCACAGGTGTCCGGCCTATTCAAGCATGGGCCGGGCTAATGGGCCATGAAGATAGAGCGGAGGATTATCCTCCGTGTTCGGCTAGGACTCCTGGATGCGTGGAGGGCAAGATTGGAGTCCGGATGTATTGTTCCCTTCCCTCGCGTACCGACTCTGTACCCCTTCGGTGTATATATAAGCCAGAGGGTTTATTCAGTAAGGATCATCAGAATTCATATAGCCTAGACATCTAGGGTTTAGCCATTACGATCTCGAGGTAGATCAACTCTTTTAACCCCTATACTCATCAAAGTCAATCAAGAAGGAAGTAGAGTTTTACCTCCAGATTAAGAGGGCCCGAACAAGGGTAAACATCGTGTCCCCTTTGACTCCTGTTACCTTCGATCCTAAGATGCACAGTTCGGGACCCCCTACCCGAGATCGGTTGGTTTTGACACCAACATTGGTGCTTTCATTGAGAGTCTGTTTGTGTCGTCGATGGAAGGATCGATGGCTCGCCTTGTCATCAATGACAACATCACCTCTGGAGGGGCCCTAGTTCTAGGACAGATCCTCCATCTTGGCGGTTTTACCATGGGCGCCCACTCGGCCGTTGAGCCAAAGGCGGCCCCGAAATCGCCAAACATCATCTCCGCATCGGCCTCGAACACTCCGAAAAGATGGATCTGGCAGAAGTCTCATCCTTCAACGAACTGCTAGATCGCATCGCCACCCTGGGGGTCATAACAGACTATGATCAGATTGCACTTAAACCCGGTTAGAGGGAAATCAAGTCCCCGCCGATCACCCATTTGCTAGCGGTCATGGAGGAACAAGCCGAGATTACTTCTTCCCCTAAGCTGAGAACAAGCTATGTTCGAATTTCCAAGCCCTACAAGCTGGACACCCATCTCCGGGAAGAGACCCCATGTCCTCCAAACATAGAATCATGCGTTGAGCCCGAAAATCACAAGGACCCTCTGGATCCTGAAGTTGTAACCTCGGAAATTCTTTAAACTCCGGAACAAATAGTGGGTCAAGGTTCAGATTTTAGCCCGCCCGCCCACCACAAGCAATATTCCCCAAGCAATTCATGTCCTCCAGACGTATGTGACCTAATGTATGTGTGGCAGCAATCTCGAGAAATGGTTCATTACTTCTGGGCCAGATTCCTCCTTGTTAAAAACAAGATTAAAGATTACTGCAATGATGACGTGGTTTCAGTTTTTTGCCGCAACTATACAGACGAGGGAATCCTCAATGCCCTTAACCGCCGCCGCATACTGCACTTTGCAGATTTGGCACACATAGTACAGAAGTACTGCGCAATGGAAAGCGCCTGGAAAGCCCAGATAGCCCGATGGGAACCTCCTGCCTTTAAGAAACCCACGGGACGGCCAAAAAGGTTGCACCCTTATGGGGCACCTGATCATCATCCTATGGACAAGAAAATCAAGCCCTTAACGGGACATAGAAGTGTCCTTGACGAATTACTCGACAAGCCCTGTCAGATACACATGACATCGAATACCGAACCAACACATAGCCTTCGGGCATGTTGGGTACTCCGGCAGGTGGCTAAGAGCGGCGAGGCTATCCTCACCAACGCTACCTCAGTGAAGCACTCTTCGAAGGATGACACTCGCAAAGTCTTTATGGTCTTCAGAACATGTTCTTCAAATAATTGGCGCAAACGGGCGCTCCGCGACCTCGCCGAAGTCAACCAAGTAGCCGCAATAAATCCTTGGAACGATACGGCAATAACTTTTACCGCCAATGATGAACCAAGGGCCCGATCAGTCCGAGCACCAGCTGCCTTGGTCTTAAACCCAATTGTGGATGGCTTTCAGCTCACTAAAGTGCTCATGCATGGTGGCAGCGGACTAAACCTCATCTACGAAGACACACTTGATAAAATGCAAAATGGACAAGAGTCGCATCGAGCAAAGAAGTACAACCTTTCGAGGCATTATCCCGAGTCGAGAAGCACAATGATTGGGGAAAATTAAACTTGATGTTGTATTCGGCACGCCGGAGAACTACACCTCTAAAGAGTTGCTCTTCCACATGGTACCTTTCAACAGCATATATCACACCCTGTTCGGGCGGGATGCATTCACATGCTTTCAAGCCATACCCAATTACGGGTACATGAAGCTCAAAATGCCAGGGCCCAATGGAGTTATCACTATCACCAGTGATCTAGATATAGCACTCCGCGCCGAAAAAAAAATGGAATCATTGGCCCTCAAGGCACTATCCGAGGCCCTCGCGGCCGAGGAGCTAACTACTCTGCATTCCATAGTGGATAAAGACGATGTAATCCTCGATAAGAGACTTAACTCCACTTGTTTCAAGCTAGTAGATAAAATAGTCAAATTTCAAGTTCACCCGATGGATCCTAACAAGACTGCCTCCATTGGAGCACAGCTGGATCCGACGGTCGACGCCGCCTTACATGCGTTCCTGCATGAAAATTGGGACATCTTTGCGTGGCATCCTTCGGATATGCCAGGAATCCCACGCAGACTGGCCGAGCATAGCCTTAACATAATAAGGGGGTTCAAACCAGTCAAGCAAACGCTGCGGTGATTTTCCAAACCCAAACGACAAGCTATGTGGGAGGAGCTAGCCAAATTACTTGAAGTCGGGTTCATCAGAGAGATCAAACACCCAGACTGGCTAGAGAACCTGGTCATGGTGCTGAAGAAGGATAAATCCTGGTGCCTTTGTGTCGATTTCAAATACCTTAATAAAGCCTGCCCTAAGGATCCCTTCCCGTTGCCCCACATTGACCAAATCATTGAGGCGGCCGTAGGACACGATTCACTGTGTTTCCTCGACACATACTCCAGATACCATCAAATTGAGATGACGGAGTCCGACCAAGCCGCAACGGCATTCATTACCCTGTATGGGCCTTTCTTGTTCAACACTATTCCTTTGGGACTTAAAACTGCCGGCGCCAGTTACCAACACAGGATTCAAACATGTCTGGAAAAGCAAATTGGCAAGACGGTGGAGGCATACATAGATGTTGTAGTCATCAAGGCTAAACATGTCGTATCATTGTTGGACGATTTACACCTCACATTCAACAACCTCTAAACATATGACATACGGCTCAATTTGGAAAAATGCGTTTTCTGCGTTCCAGCCGGAACACTGCTAGGGTTCATTGTTTCCAATAGAGGAATCGAAGAAAACCCAGCCAAAATCCGAGCCCTGTCAGAATTGGCAACGCCAACAGACCTAAAGCAGGTCCAAAAACTAGCTGGGTGTGTGGCAGCATTGAGCCGCATTATCTCCAAATTGGGAGAAAGGCACTGCCACTTTATCGACTACTCCCACGCACCGAACACATTGAATGGACGGATGGGGCTACAACCGGATTGGAAGAAATAAAAACTTTGTTAGCAAGCAACCCAATCCTTGCCGCATGAAGTGTCGGCGAACCTATGTTGCTCTACATATCTGCAACTCATCAGGTGGTGAGAGTTGTACTCGTCGTCGAACGAGAGGAAGAGGGACACAAATTCCCACTCCAAAAACTAGTATATTATGTATCGGTGGTCTTCACACAATGCAAGTTTTGATACCCACACTATCAAAAGATAGCGTATGCAGTCTTCATGGCATCCCGGAAGCCGCGACACTACTTTTAGGAGTGCTCGATCACGGTGGCATCTGAAGCACCACTCAATGACATCATGAATAATCGGGACACCACTGGCCGCATAGCCAAATGGGCCATCGAGCTCTTACCATTTGAAATAACAAACAAGCCACGCCGAGCTATTAAATCTCAGGTGTTGGCCGACTTCGTCGCCGAGTGGACGGAAGCCGAACTCCCTAAAGAATACATCACATACTCCAATTGGGTAATGTACTTCGACGGCTCTAAAATCTTAGCCGGATTGGGAGCCGGTGTCATCTTAACATCCCCTACAGGGGACACAGTCCGCCACGTATTACAAATAATGTATATGGACTCCAACAATGAAGCCGAATACGAGGCACTACTGCATGGTCTCCGAATGGCTGCTTCTATGGGCATTCAATGCCTAGAGGCGCGCGGGGATTCAAACCTCGCAATATCCCAAATAAATGGAGAATTCGATGCGAAAGATCCAAAGATGGCGGCATACCGAAACATACTACTCAAAATATTAGCTCGGTTTGAGGGGCTCGAGTTCACCACGTCGCTCGAGACATCAATCAGACAGCGGACATACTTGCTCGAATGGGCGCTAAACGCGACCCTGTCCCGCCTAACACTTTTGTGGAAAGGCTGTTTGATATTTCTCCAACGTATCTATAATTTTTGATTGTTCCATGCTGTTTTATTATCAATCTTGGATGTTCTATAATCATTTTATAGTCATTTTATATCATTTTTTGGTATTAACCTATTCACATAGTGCCAAGTGCCAGTTGCTATTTTTCCCTTGTTTTTTACACCGCAGAAAATCAATATAAAATGGAGTCCAAATGCCACGAAATTTGACGGAGATTTTATATGGGCCAGAAGGAAGGCAATGGGTCCTGGTTGCACCTGGGGGGTGCCTCGAGGAGGGCACAACCCACCAGGGCGCGCCAGGAGCCCACCTCGGGTGCCCCCCGGACCGCCTCTTTGCTCTATAAATACCCCTAAAATACCAGAACCCTAGGGGAGTCGACGAAATATTCATCCAGCCACCGCATAGTCCAGAATCACCAGATCCAATCTAGACACCATCATGGAGGGGTTCACCACTTCCATTGGTGCCTCTCCGATGATGCGTGAGTAGTTCTTTATAGACCTTCGGGTCCATAGTTAGTAGCTAGATGGCTTCATCTCTCTCTCTCTCTCTAGATCCTCAATACAATGATCTCTTGGAGATCCATATGGTGTAACTCTTTTTGCGGTGTGTTTGTTGGGATCGATGAACTTGGAGTTTAAGATCATATCTATGTTTTTATATCCATGAAAGTATTTGAGTTTCTTTGATCTCTTTTATGCATGATCTCTTATAGCCTTGTATTTCTTCTCCGATATTTGGGTTTTGTATGGCCAACTTGATCTATTTATCTTGCAGTGGGAAGAGGTGCCCGGTAGTGGGTTCGATCTTACGGTGCTTGATCCCAGTGACAAGAAGGGAACCGGCACGTATGTATCGTTTCCACTGATACGTCTCCAACGTATCTATAAATTTTGATTGTTCCATGCTATTATATTATCAACCTTGGAAGTTTTATATGCATTTATATGCTATTTTATATGATTTTTGGGACTAACCTATTAACCTAGAGCCCAGTGCAAGTTTCTGTTTTTTCTTGATTTTGAGTTTTACAGAAAAGGAAAATCAAACGGAGTCCAATTGACCTGAAACTTTACGAAACTTAATTTTGGACTAGAAGAAGGCCATGGAGTAAAATAGTTGGGCCAGAATAGTCCCGGGCTGCCCATGATGGGGGTCATGCCCACCCCCCTGGGCTCGCCTCCATACATCATGGACAGCCCCGAGACCCCCTCACTTGTTCTCGGCGCCAAAACCACTTATATATACTGAAACTTCCACAAAGAAACCTAGATCGGGAGTTCCGCCGCCGCAAGCCTCCGTAGGTACCGAAAACCAATCTAGACCCATTCCGGCACCCTGCCGGAGGGGGGGGGGACAATCCCTCTCCGGTGGCCATCTTCATCATCCTGGCGCTCTCCATGAGGAGGAGGGAGTAGTTCACCCTCGGGGCTGAGGGTATGTACCAGTAGCTATGTGTTTGGTCTCTCTCTCTCTCTCGTGTTCTTGATTCGGAACGATCTTGATGTATCCCGAGCTTAGCTATTATAGTTGGATCCTATGAAGTTTCTCCCCCTCTACTCTCGTGTAATGTATTGAGTTTTCCCTTTGAAGTTATCTTATCGGATTCAGTCTTTAAGGATTTGAGAACACTTGATGTATGTCTTGCATGTGCTTATCTGTGGTGACAATGGGATATCACGTGATCCACTTGATGTATGTTTTGGCGATCAACTTGCGAGTTCCGTGACCTCATGAACTTATGCATAGGGGTTGGCACACGTTTTTGTCTTGACTCTCCGGTAGAAACTTTGGGGCACTCTTTGAAGTTCTTCGTGTTGGTTGAATAGATGAATCTGAGATTGTGTCATGCATATCGTATAATCATACGCATGGATACTTGAGGTGACATTGGAGTATCTAGGTGACATTAGGGTTTTGGTTCATTTGTGTCTTAACGTGCTATTCTAGTACAAACTCTATGACAGATTGAACGGAAATAATAGCTTCGTGTTATTTTAGTACGGACTCTTGAATAGATCGATCAGAAAGAATACCTTTGAGGTGGTTTCGTACCCTACAATAATCTCTTCGTTTGTTCTCCACTATTAGTGACTTTGGAGTGACTCTTTGTTGCATGTTGAGGGATAGTTATATGATCCAATTATGTTATTATTGTTGAGAGAACTTGCACTAGTGAAAGTATGAACCCTAGGCCTTGTTTCCTAGCATTGCAATACCGTTTATGCTCACTTTTATCATTAGTTACCTTTCTGTTTTTATATTTTCATATTACAAAAACCTATATCTACCATCCATATTGCACTTGTATCACCATCTCTTCGCCGAACTAATGCACCTATACAATTTACCATTGTATTGGGTGTGCTGGGGACACAAGAGACTCTTTGCTATTTGGTTGCAGGGTTGTTTGAGAGAGACCATCTTCATCCTACGCCTCCCACGGATTGATAAACCTTAGGTCATCCACTTGAGGGAAATTTTCTATTGTCCTAAAAACCTCTGCACTTGGAGGCCCAACAACATCTACAAGAAGAAGGTTGTGTATTAGACATCAAGCTCTTTTCTGGCGTCGTTGCCGGGGAGGTTAGTGCTTGAAGGTATATCTTTAGATCTTGCAATCAAATATTTTAGTTTCTTGTTTTATCACTAGTTTAGTCTATAAAAGAAAACTACAAAAAAATGGAATTGAGGGTACCTCATATGCTTCATCTTTTTAATGTCTTTCACGAAAATAAGGATTCCGATAATTGTGCCAAAGTGTTGGAAAAAGAATGTATTAAAATGTTTGGCACTAAATCTTTGGATGATGAGCATGATTGCAATGTTGTTAGTATGAATTCTTTGAATATCCGTTATGCTAATGATATGCAAATCCACAAGCTTGGGGATGCTATGTTTGATGAAGATGATATTTGTTGTCCCCCAAGTTTTGATGATCAAATTTATTTTGATGATAGCATGCCTCCTATTTATGATGATTATATTAATGAAAGTGGGTTTGGAAGAGTGTCAACATTAGGAAGTAATGATCCCACTATTTTGGAGGGTATTGAATCTTATTTTGATAATTGTGAAAGTGGGTTTGTAGAGGTCATGACTTTAGTTAATGTTAATCCCACTATTTTGCAAGAGTGTCAACTTTGCATACAAGTAGATCATGAAAAGAATGCTTTATGTGATGGTAATATTGTTGAATTCATTCATGATGCTACTTAAAATTATTATGAGGGAGGAATATATGCTTGTAGGAATTGCAATAATATCAAGTTTCCTCTCTATGTGCTTAAAATCTTGAAGTTATGCTTGTTTTGCTTTCCTATGTTAGTTGATTATTGTTCGCATAAATTGTTTGCTCACAAATCCCTATACATAGGAAGTGGTTTAGACTTAAATGTGCTAGTCATACTCTTCATAATGCTCTCTTTATGATACAATTCTTATCCTTTATGTGAGCATCATTGAAATCATCATGCCTAGCTAGTGACCAGTCTGCTTGCAGTAGAAGCACTCAGTTTCAGGCTTAGGTCCAGATTTGGGTTTCTTATCCTGAGCAGCAACTTGCTTGTTGTTCTTCTTGAAGTTCCCCTTCTTGTTCCCTTTGCCCTTTTTCTTGAAACTAGTCATCTTGTTGACCATCAACACTTGATGCTCCTTCTTGATTTCTACCTCCGCAGCCTTTAACATTGCGAAGAGCTCAGGAATTGTCTTGCTCATCCCTTGCATATTATAGTTCATCACGAAGCTCTTGTAGCTTGATGGCAGTGATTGGAGAATTCTGTCAATGACGCTATCATCCGGAAGATTAACTCCCAGTTGAATCAAGTGATTACGATACCCAGACATTTTGAGTATATGCTCACTGACAGAACTGTTCTCCTTCATCTTGCAGCTATAGAACTTATTGGAGACTTCATATCTCTCAATCCAGGCATTTGCATGAAATATTAACTTCAACTCCTGGAACATCTCAAATGCTCCATGACGTTCAAAACGTCGTTGAAGACCCGGTTCTAAGCCGTAAAGCATGGCACACTGAACTATCGAGTAGTCATTAGCTTTGCTCTGCCAGACGTTCATAACATCTGGTGTTTCTCCAGCAGCAGGCCTGGCACCCAGCGGTGCTTCCAGGATGTAATTCTACTATGCAGCAATGAGGATAGTCCTCAAGTTACGGACCCAGTCCGTGTAATTGCTACAATCATCTTTCAACTTTGCTTTCTCAAGGAACGCATTAAAACTCAACGGAACAACAGCACGGGCCATCTATCTACAACCAAACATAAACAAGTTAGATACTATCAGGTACTAAGTTCATGATAAATTTAAGTTCAATTAATCATATTACTTAATAACTCCCACTTAGAAAGACATCCCTCTAATCCTCTAAGTGATCACGTGATCCAAATCAACTAAACTATAACCGATCATCACATGAAATGGAGTAGTTTTCAATGGTGAACATCACTATGTTTATCATATCTACTATATGATTCACGCTCGACCTTTCGGTCTCAGTGTTCCGAGGCCATATCTGCATATGCTAGGCTCGTCAAGTTTAACCTGAGTATTCTGCGTGTGCAAAACTGGCTTGCACCCGTTGTAGATGGACGTAGAGCTTATCACACCCGATCATCACGTGGTGTCTGGGCACGACGAACTTTGGCAACGATGCATACTCAGGGAGAACACTTTTATCTTGAAATTTAGTGAGAGATCATCTTATAATGCCACCGTCAATCAAAGCAAGATAAGATGCATAAAAGATAAACATCACATGCAATCAATATAAGTGAAATGATATGGCCATCATCATCTTGTGCTTGTGATCTCCATCTTCGAAGCACCGTTATGATCACCATCGTCAACGGCGCGACACCTTGATCTCCATCGTAACATCGTTCTTGTCTCGCCAATCTTTTAACTTTGCTTTCTCAAGGAACGCATTAAAATTCAACGGAACAACAGCACGGGCCATCTATCTACAACCAAACATAAACAAGTAAGATACTATCAGGTACTAAGTTCATGATAAATTTAAGTTCAATTAATCATATTACTTAAGAACTCCCACTTAGAAAGACATCCATCTAATCATCAAAGTGATCACATGATCCAAATCAACTAAACTATAACCGATCATCACGTGAAATGGAGTTGTTTCCAATGGTGAACATCACTATGTTTATCATATCTACTATATGATTCACGCTCGACCTTTCGGTCTCAGTGTTCCGAGGCCATATCTGCATATGCTAGGCTCGTCAAGTTTAACCTAAGTATTCTGCGTGTGCAAAACTGGCTTGCACCCGTTGTAGATGGACGTAGAGCTTATCACACCCGATCATCACGTGGTGTCTGGGCATGACGAACTTTGGCAACGGTGCATACTCAGGGAGAACACTTTTATCTTGAAATTTAGTGAGAGATCATCTTATAATGTCACCGTCAATCAAAGCAAGATAAGATGCATAAAAGATAAACATCACATGCAGTCAATATAAGTGATATGATATGGCCATCATCATCTTGTGCTTGTGATCTCCATCTCCGAAGCACCGTTATGATCACCATCGTCAATGGCGCGACACCTTGATCTCCATCATAGCATCGTTGTCGTCTCGCCAATCTTTCTACTTTGCTTTCTCAAGGAACGCATTAAAATTCAACGAAACAAAGCATGGGCCATCTATCTACAACCAAACATAAACAAGTAAGATACTATCAGGTACTAAGTTCATGATAAATTTAAGTTCAATTAATCATATTACTTAAGAACTCCCACTTAGAAAGACATCCATCTAATCATCAAAGTGATCACGTGATCCAAATCAACTAAACTATAACCGATCATCACGTGAAATGGAGTAGTTTTCAATGGTGAACATCACTATGTTTATCATATCTACTATATGATTCACGCTCGACCTTTCGGTCTCAGTGTTCCGAGGCCATATCTGCATATGCTAGGCTCGTCAAGTTTAACCTGAGTATTCTGCGTGTGCAAAACTGGCTTGCACCCGTTGTAGATGGACGTAGAGCTCATCACACCCGATCATCACATGGTGTCTGGGCACGACGAAATTTGGCAACGGTGCATACTCAGGGAGAACACTTTTATATTGAAATTTAGTGAGTGATCATCTTATAATGTCACCGTCAATCAAAGCAAGATAAGATGCATAAAAGATAAACATCACATGCAATCAATATAAGTGATATGATATGGCCATCATCATCTTGTGCTTGTGATCTCCATCTCCGAAGCACCGTTATGATCACCATCGTCACCGGCGCGACACCTTGATCTCCATCGTAGCATCGTTTTCGTCTCGCCACTCTTTAAACTTTGCTTTCTCAAGGAACACATTAAAATTCAACGAAACAAAGCACCGGCCATCTATCTACAACCAAACATAAACAAGTAAGGTACTATCAGGTACTAAGTTCATGATAAATTTAAGTTCAATTAATCATATTACTTAAGAACTCCCACTTAGAAAGACATCCCTCTAATCCTCTAAGTGATCACATGATCCAAATCAACTAAACTATAACCGATCATCACGTGAAATGGAGTAGTTTACAATGGTGAACATCACTATGTTTAACATATCTACTATACGATTCACGCTCGACCTTTCATTCTCAGTGTTCCGAGGCCATATCTGCATAAGCTAGGCTCGTCAAGTTTAACCTGAGTATTCTGCGTGTGCAAAACTGGCTTGCACCCGTTGTAGATGGACGTAGAGCTTATCACACCCGATCATCACGTGGTGTCTGGGCACGACGAACTTTGGCAACGGTGCATACTCAGGGAGAACACTTTTATCTTGAAATTTAGTGAGAGATCATCTTATAATGCCACCGTCAATCAGAGCAAGATAAGATGCATAAAAGATAAACATCACATGCAATCAATATAAGTGATATGATATGGCCATCATCATCTTGTGCTTGTGATCTCCATCTCCGAAGCACCATTATGATCACCATCGTCACCAGCGCGACACCTTGATCTCCATCGTAGCATCGTTGTCGTCTCGCCAATCTTTCAACTTTGCTTTCTCAAGGACGCATTAAAATTCAACAGAACAACAGCACGGGCCATCTATCTACAACCAAACATAAACAAGTTAGATACTATCAGGTATTAAGTTCTTGATAAATTTAAGTTCAATTAATCATATTACTTAAGAACTCCCACTTAGAAAGACATCCCTCTAATCCTCTAAGTGATCACGTGATCCAAATCAACTAAACTATAACCGATCATCACATGAAATGGAGTAGTTTTCAATGGGGAACATCACTATGTCTATCATATCTACTATATGATTCATGCTCGACCTTTCGGTCTCAGTGTTCCGAGGCCATATCTGCATATGCAAGGCTCGTCAAGTTTAACCTGAGTATTCTGCGTGTGCAAAACTGGCTTGCACCCGTTGTAGATGGACGTAGAGCTTATCACACCCGATCATCACGTGGTGTCTGGGCACGACGAACTTTGGCAACGGTGCATACTCAGGGAGAACACTTTTATCTTGAAATTTAGTGAGAGATCATCTTATAATGCCACCGTCAATCAAAGCAAGATAAGATGCATAAAAGATAAACATCACATGCAATCAATATAAGTGATATGATATGGCCATCATCATCTTGTGCTTGTGATCTCCCTCTCCGAAGCACTGTATTGATCACCATCGTCACCGGCGCGACACCTTGATCTCCATCATAGCATCGTTGTCGTCTCGCCAATCTTTAAACTTTGCTTTCTCAAGGAACGCATTAAAATTCAACGGAACAAACCACGGGCCATCTATCTACAACCAAACATAAACAAGTAAGATACTATCAGGTACTGAGTTCATGATAAATTTAAGTTCAATTAATCATATTACTTAAGAACTCCCACTTAGAAAGACATCCCTCTAATCCTCTAAGTGATCACATGATCCAAGTCAACTAAATTATAACCGATCATCACGTGAAATGGAGTAGTTTTCAATGGTGAACATCACTATGTTTAACATATCTACTATACGATTCACGCTCGACCTTTCATTCTCAGTGTTCCGAGGCCATATCTGCATATGCTAGGCTCGTCAAGTTTAACCTGAGTATTCTGCGTGTGCAAAACGGGCTTGCACCCGTTGTAGATGGACGTAGAGCTTATCACACCCGATCATCACGTGGTGTCTGGGCACGACGAACTTTGGCAACGGTGCATACTCAGGGAGAACACTTTTATCTTGAAATTTAGTAAGAGATCATCTTATAATGCCACCGTCAATCAGAGCAAGATAAGATGCATAAAAGATAAACATCACATGCAATCAATATAAGTGATATGATATGGCCATCATCATCTTGTGCTTGTGATCTCCATCTCCGAAGCACCGTTATGATCACCATCGTCACCGGCGCGACACCTTGATCTCCATCGTAGCATCGTTGTCGTATCGCCAATCTTTTAACTTTGCTTTCTCAAGGAACGCATTAAAATTCAACGGAACAACAGCACGGGCCATCTATCTACAACCAAACATAAACAAGTAAGATACTATCAGGTACTGAGTTCATGATAAATTTAAGTTCAATTAATCATATTACTTAAGAACTCCCACTTAGAAAGACATCCCTCTAATCCTCTAAGTGATCACGTGATCCAAATCAACTAAACTATAACCGATCATCACGTGAAATGGAGTAGTTTTCAATGGTGAACATCACTATGTTTAACATATCCACTATACGATTCACGCTCGACCTTTCATTCTCAGTGTTCCGAGGCCATATCTGCATATGCTAGGCTCATCAAGTTTAACCCAAGTATTCTGCGTGTGCAAAACTGGCTTGCACCCATTGTAGATGGACGTAGAGCTTATCACACCCGATCATCACGTGGGGTCTGGGCGCGACGAACTTTGGCAACGGTGCATACTCAGGGAGAACACTTATCTTGAAATTTAGTGAGAAATCATCTTATAATGCCACCGTCAATCAAAGGAAGATAAGATGCATAAAAGATAAACATCACATGCAATCAATATAAGTGATATGATATGGCCATCATCATCTTGTTCTTGTGATCTCCATCTCCGAAGCACGGTTATGATCACCATCGTCACCGGCGCGACACCTTGATCTCCATCGTAGCATCGTTGTCGTCTCGCCAATCTTTAAACTTTGCTTTCTCAAGGAACGCATTAAAATTCAACGGAACAAAGCACGGGCCATCTATCTACAACATAACATAAACAAGTAAGATACTATCAGGTACTAAGTTCATGATAAATTTAAGTTCAATTAATCATATTACTTAAGAACTCCCACTTAGAAAGACATCCCTCTAATCCTCTAAGTGATCACATGATCCAAATCAACTAAACTATAACCGATCATCACGTGAAATGGAGTAGTTTTCAATGGTGAACATCACTATGTTTAACATATCTACTATACGATTAACGCTCGACCTTTCATTCTCAGTGTTCCGAGGACATATCTGCATATGCTAGGCTCATCAAGTTTAACCTGAGTATTTTGCGTGTGCAAAACTGGGTTGCACCCATTATAGATGGACGTAGAGCTTATCACACCCGATCATCGCGTGGTGTCTGGGCACGACGAACTTTGGCAACGGTGCATACTCACGGAGAACACTTTTATCTTGAAATTTAGTGAGAGATCATCTTATAATGCCACCGTCAATCAAAGAAATATAAGATGCATAAAAGATAAACATCACATGCAATCAATATAAGTGATATGATATGGCCATCATCATCTTGTTCTTGTGATCTCCATCTCCGAAGCACCGTTATGATCACCATCGTCACCGGCGCGACACCTTGATTTCCGTCGTAGCATCGTTGTTGTCTCGCCAATCTTTCAACTTCGCTTTCTCAAGGAACGCATTAAAATTCAACGGAACAACAGCTCGGGCCATCTATCTACAACCAAACATAAACAAGTAAGATACTATTAGGTACTAAGTTCATGATAAATTTAAGTTCAATTAATCATATTACTTAAGAACTCCCACTTAGAAAGACATCCCTCTAATCCTCTAAGTGATCACGTGATCCAAATCAACTAAACTATAACCGATCATCACATGAAATGGAGTAGTTTTCAATGGGGAACATCACTATGTCTATCATATCTACTATATGATTCATGCTCGACCTTTCGGTCTCAGTGTTCCGAGGCCATATCTGCATATGCAAGGCTCGTCAAGTTTAACCTGAGTATTCTGCGTGTGCAAAACTGGCTTGCACCCGTTGTAGATGGACGTAGAGCTTATCACACCCGATCATCACGTGGTGTCTGGGCACGACGAACTTTGGCAATGGTGCATACTCAGGGAGAACACTTTTATCTTGAAATTTAGTGAGAGATCATCTTATAATGCCACCGTCAATCAAAGCAAGATAAGATGCATAAAAGATAAACATCACATGCAATCAATATAAGTGATATGATATGGCCATCATCATCTTGTGCTTGTGATCTCCCTCTCCGAAGCACTGTATTGATCACCATCGTCACCGGCGCGACACCTTGATCTCCATCATAGCATCGTTGTCGTCTCGCCAATCTTTAAACTTTGCTTTCTCAAGGAACGCATTAAAATTCAACGGAACAAACCACGGGCCATCTATCTACAACCAAACATAAACAAGTAAGATACTATCAGGTACTGAGTTCATGATAAATTTAAGTTCAATTAATCATATTACTTAAGAACTCCCACTTAGAAAGACATCCCTCTAATCCTCTAAGTGATCACATGATCCAAGTCAACTAAATTATAACCGATCATCACGTGAAATGGAGTAGTTTTCAATGGTGAACATCACTATGTTTAACATATCTACTATACGATTCACGCTCGACCTTTCATTCTCAGTGTTCCGAGGCCATATCTGCATATGCTAGGCTCGTCAAGTTTAACCTGAGTATTCTGCGTGTGCAAAACGGGCTTGCACCCGTTGTAGATGGACGTAGAGCTTATCACACCCGATCATCACGTGGTGTCTGGGCACGACGAACTTTGGCAACGGTGCATACTCAGGGAGAACACTTTTATCTTGAAATTTAGTGAGAGATCATCTTATAATGCCACCGTCAATCAGAGCAAGATAAGATGCATAAAAGATAAACATCACATGCAATCAATATAAGTCATATGATATGGCCATCATCATCTTGTGCTTGTGATCTCCCTCTCCGAAGCACTGTATTGATCACCATCGTCACCGGCGCGACACCTTGATCTCCATCATAGCATCGTTGTCGTCTCGCCAATCTTTAAACTTTGCTTTCTCAAGGAACGCATTAAAATTCAACGGAACAAACCACGGGCCATCTATCTACAACCAAACATAAACAAGTAAGATACTATCAGGTACTGAGTTCATGATAAATTTAAGTTCAATTAATCATATTACTTAAGAACTCCCACTTAGAAAGACATCCCTCTAATCCTCTAAGTGATCACGTGATCCAAATCAACTAAACTATAACCGATCATCACATGAAATGGAGTAGTTTTCAATGGTGAACATCACTATGTCTATCATATCTACTATATGATTCATGCTCGACCTTTCGGTCTTAGTGTTCCGAGGCCATATCTACATATGCTAGGCTCGTCAAGTTTAACCTGAGTATTCTGCGTGTGCAAAACTGGCTTGCACCCATTGTAGATGGACGTAGAGCTTATCACACCCGATCATCACGTGGGGTCTGGGCGCGACGAACTTTGGCAACGGTGCATACTCAGGGAGAACACTTATCTTGAAATTTAGTGAGAAATCATCTTATAATGCCACCGTCAATCAAAGGAAGATAAGATGCATAAAAGATAAACATCACATGCAATCAATATAAGTGATATGATATGGCCATCATCATCTTGTGCTTGTGATCTCCATCTCCGAAGCACCGTTATGATCACCATCGTCACCGGCGCGACACCTTGATCTCCATCGTAGCATCGTTGTCGTCTCGCCAATCTTTAAACTTTGCTTTCTCAAGGAACGCATTAAAATTCAACGGAACAAAGCACGGGCCATCTATCTACAACATAACATAAACAAGTAAGATACTATCAGGTACTAAGTTCATGATAAATTTAAGTTCAATTAATCATATTACTTAAGAACTCCCACTTAGAAAGACATCCCTCTAATCCTCTAAGTGATCACATGATCCAAATCAACTAAACTATAACCGATCATCACGTGAAATGGAGTAGTTTTCAATGGTGAACATCACTATGTTTAACATATCTACTATACGATTAACGCTCGACCTTTCATTCTCAGTGTTCCGAGGACATATCTGCATATGCTAGGCTCATCAAGTTTAACCTGAGTATTTTGCGTGTGCAAAACTGGCTTGCACCCATTATAGATGGACGTAGAGCTTATCACACCCGATCATCGCGTGGTGTCTGGGCACGACGAACTTTGGCAACGGTGCATACTCACGGAGAACACTTTTATCTTGAAATTTAGTGAGAGATCATCTTATAATGCCACCGTCAATCAAAGAAATATAAGATGCATAAAAGATAAACATCACATGCAATCAATATAAGTGATATGATATGGCCATCATCATCTTGTTCTTGTGATCTCCATCTCCGAAGCACCGTTATGATCACCATCGTCACCGGCGCGACACCTTGATTTCCGTCGTAGCATCGTTGTTGTCTCGCCAATCTTTCAACTTCGCTTTCTCAAGGAACGCATTAAAATTCAACGGAACAACAGCTCGGGCCATCTATCTACAACCAAACATAAAAAAGTAAGATACTATCAGGTACTAAGTTCATGATAAATTTAAGTTCAATTAATCATATTACTTAAGAACTCCCACTTAGAAAGACATCCCTCTAATCATCAAAGTGATCACGTGATCCAAATCAACTAAACTATAACCGATCATCACGTGAAATGGAGTAGTTTTCAATGGTGAACATCACTATGTTTATCATATCTACTATATGATTCACGCTCGACCTTTCGGTCTCAGTGTTCCGAGGCCATATCTGCATATGCTAGGCTTGTCAAGTTTAACCTGAGTATTCTGTGTGTGCAAAACTGGCTTGCACCAGTTGTAGATGGACATAGAGTTTATCACACCCGATCATCCCGTGGTGTCTGGGCACGACGAACTTTGGCAGCGGTGCATACTCAGGGAGAACACTTTTATCTTGAAATTTAGTGAGAGATCATCTTATAATGCTACCGTCAATGAAAGCAAGATAAGATGCATAAAAGATAAACATCACATGCAATCAATATAAGTGATATGATATGGCCATCATCATCTTGTGCTTGTGATCTCCATCTTCGAAGCACCGTTATGATCACCATCGTCACCGGCGCGACACCTTGATCTCCATCGTAGCATCGTTGTCGTCTTGCCAATCTTAGAAAGACATATTACTATCAGGTAGTGAGTTCATGATAAATTTAAGTTCAATTAATCATATTACTTAAGAACTCCCACTTAGAAAGACATCCCTCTAATCCTCTAAGTGATCATGTGATCCAAATCAACTAAACTATAACCGATCATCATGTGAAATGGAGTAGTTTTCAATGGTGAACATCACTATGTTTAACATATCTACTATACGATTCACGCTCGACCTTTCATTCTCAGTGTTTCGAGGCCATATCTGCATATGCTAGGCTCGTCAAGTTTAACCCAAGTATTTTGCGTGTGCAAAACTGCTTGCACCCGTTGTAGATGGACGTAGAGCTTATCACACCCGATCATTACGTGGTGTCTGGGCACGACGAACTTTGGCAACAGTGCATACTCAGGGAGAACACTTTTATCTTGAAATTTAGTGAGAGATCATCTTATAATGCCACCGTTAATCAAAGCAAGATAAGATGCATAAAAGATAAACATCACATGCAATCAATATAAGTGATATGATATGGCCAGCATCATCTTGTGCTTGTGATCTCCATCTCCGAAGCGCCGTTATGATCACCATCATCACCGGCGCGACACCTTGATCTCCATCGTAGCATCGTTGTTGTCTCGCCAATCTTTCAACTTCGCTTTCTCAAGGAACGCATTAAAATTCAACGGAACAACAGCTCGAGCCATCTATCTACAACCAAACATAAACAAGTAAGATACTATCAGGTACTAAGTTCATGATAAATTTAAGTTCAATTAATCATATTACTTAAGAACTCCCACTGAGAAAGACATCCCTCTAATCATCTAAGTGATCACGTGATCCAAATCAACTAAACTATAACCGATCATCACGTGAAATGGAGTAGTTTTCAATGGTGAACATCACTATGTTTATCATATCTACTATATGATTCACGCTCGACCTTTCGTTCTCAGTGTTCCGAGGCCATATCTGCATATGATAGGCTTGTCAAGTTTAACCTGAGTATTCTATATGTGCAAAACTGTCTTGCACCCGTTGTAGATGGACGTAGAGTTTATCACACCCGATCATCCTGTGGTGTCTGCGCACGACGAACTTTGGCGACGGTGCATACTCAGGGAGAACACTTTTATCTTGAAATTTAGTGAGAGATCATCTTATAATGCTACCGTCAATCAAAGCAAGATAAGATGCATAAAAGATAAACATCACATGCAATCAATATAAGTGATATGATATGGCCATCATCATCTTGTGCTTGTGATCTCCATCTCCGAAGCACCGTTATGATCACCATCGTCACCGGCGCGACACCTTGATCTCCATCGTAGCATCGTTGTCGTCTCGCCAATCTTTCAACTTTGCTTTCTCAAGGAACGCATTAAAATTCAACGGAACAATAGCACGGGCCATCTATCTACAACCAAACATAAACAAGTAAGATACTATCAGGTACTGAGTTCATGATAAATTTAAGTTCAATTAATCATATTACTTAAGAACTCCCACTTAGAAAGACATCCCTCTAATCCTCTAAGTGATCACGTGATCCAAATCAACTAAACAATAACCGATCATCACGTGAAATGGAGTAGTTTTCAATGGTGAACATCACTATGTTTAACATATCTACTATAAGATTCACGCTCGACCTTTCATTCTCAGTGTTCCGAGGCCATATCTGCATATGCTAGGCTCGTCAAGTTTAACCTGAGTATTTTACGTGTGCAAAACTGGCTTGCACCCATTGTAGATGGACGTAGAGCTTATCACACCTGATCATCGCGTGGTGTCTGGGCACGACGAACTTTGGCAACGGTGCATACTCAGGGAGAACACTTTTATCTTGAAATTTAGTGAGAGATCATCTTATAATGCCACCGTGAATCAAAGAAAGATAAGAATGCATAAAAGATAAACATCACATGCAATCAATATAAGTGATATGATATGGCCATCATCATCTTGTGCTTGTGATCTCCATCTCCGAAGCACCGTCATGATCACCATCGTCACCGGCGTGACACCTTGATCTCCATCTTAGCATCGTTGTTGTCTCGCCAATCTGTCAACTTCGCTTTCTCAAGGAATGCATTAAATTCAATGGAACAACAACTCGGGCCATCTATCTACAACCAAACATAAACAAGTAAGGTACTATCAGGTACTAAGTTCATGATAAATTTAAGTTCAATTAATCATATTACTTAAGAACTCCCACTGAGAAAGTCATCCCTCTAATCATCTAAGTGATCACGTGATCCAAATCAACTAAACTATAACCGATCATGACGTGAAATGGAGTAGTTTTCAATGGTGAACATCCCTATGTTTATCATATCTACTATATGATTCACGCTCGACCTTTCGGTCTCAGTGTTCCGAGGCCATATCTGCATATGCTAGGCTTGTCAAGTTTAACCTGAGTATTCTGTGTGTGCAAAACTGTCTTGCACCCGTTGTAGATGGACGTAGAGTTTATCACACCCGATCATCCTGTGGTGTCTGCGCACGACGAACTTTGGCAATGGTGCATACTCAGGGAGAACACTTTTATCTTGAAATTTAGTGAGAGATCATCTTATAATGCTACCGTCAATCAAAGCAAGATAAGATGCATAAAAGATAAACATCACATGCAATCAATATAAGTGATATGATATGGCCATCATCATCTTGTGCTTGTGATCTCCATCTCCGAAGCACCGTTATGATCACCATCGTCACCGGCGCGACACCTTGATCTCCATCGTAGCATCGTTGTCGTATCGCCAATCTTTTAACTTTGCTTTCTCAAGGAACGCATTAAAATTCAACGGAACAACAGCACGGGCCATCTATCTACAACCAAACATAAACAAGTAAGATACTATCAGGTACTGAGTTCATGATAAATTTAAGTTCAATTAATCATATTACTTAAGAACTCCCACTTAGAAAGACATCCCTCTAATCCTCTAAGTGATCACGTGATCCAAATCAACTAAACTATAACCGATCATCACGTGAAATGGAGTAGTTTTCAATGGTGAACATCACTATGTTTAACATATCCACTATACGATTCACGCTCGACCTTTCATTCTCAGTGTTCCGAGGCCATATCTGCATATGCTAGGCTCATCAAGTTTAACCCAAGTATTCTGCGTGTGCGAAACTATTTGCACCCGTTGTAGATGGACGTAGAGCTTATCACACCCGATCATCACGTGGTGTCTGGGCACGACGAACTTTGGCAACGGTGCATACTCAGGGAGAACACTTTTATCTAGAAATTTAGTGAGAGATCATCTTATAATGCTACCGTCAATCAAAGCAAGATAAGATGCATAAAAGCTAAACATCACATGCAATCAATATAAGTGATATGATATGGCCATCATCATCTTGTGCTTGTGATCTCCATCTCCGAAGCACCGTTATGATCACCATCATCACCGGCGCGACAGCTTGATCTCCATCGTAGCATCATTGTCGTCTCGCCAATATTTAAACTTTGCTTTCTCAAGGAACGCATTAAAATTCAACGGAACAAAGCACGGGCCATCTATCTACTACAAAACATAAACAAGTAAGATACTATCAGGTACTAAGTTCATGATAAATTTAAGTTCAATTAATCATATTACTTAAGAACTCCCACTTAGAAAGACATCCCTCTAATCCTCTAAGTGATCACGTCATCCAAATCAACTAAACTATAACCGATCATCACGTGAAATGGAGTAGTTTTCAATGGTGAACATCACTATGTTTAACATATCTACTATACGATTCACGCTCGACCTTTCATTCTCAGTGTTCCGAGGCCATATCTGCATATGCTAGGCTCATCAAGTTTAACCTAAGTATTCTGCGTGTGCAAAACTGGCTTGCCCCCGTTGTAGATGTACGTAGAGCTTATCACACCCGATCATCACGTGGTGTCTGGCATGATGAACTTTGGCAACGGTGCATACTCAGGGAGAACACTTTTATCTTGAAATTTAGTGACAGATCATCTTATAATGCCACCGTCAATCAAAGAAAGATAAGATGCATAAAAGATAAACATCACATGCAATCAATATAAGTGATATGATATGGCCATCATCATCTTGTGCTTGTGATCTCCATCTCCGAAGCACCGTTATGATCACCATCGTCACCGGCGCGACACCTTGATCTCCATCGTAGCATCGTTGTTGTCTCGCCAATCTTTCAACTTCGCTTTCTCAAGGAACGCATTAAAATTCAACGGAAAAACACCTCGAGCCATCTATCTACAACCAAACATAAACAAGTAAGATATATCAGGTACT
Organism: Triticum urartu; assembly: GCF_056163025.1. Classification (NCBI taxonomy): domain Eukaryota; kingdom Viridiplantae; phylum Streptophyta; class Magnoliopsida; order Poales; family Poaceae; genus Triticum; species Triticum urartu. The sequence continues at coordinate 304,813,985 of NC_141876.1, forward strand.
AAGTTCATGATAAATTTAAGTTCAATTAATCATATTACTTAAGAACTCCCACTTAGAAAGACATCCCTGTAATCATCTAAGTGATCACGTGATCCAAATCAACTAAACTATAACCGATCATGACGTGAAATGGAGTAGTTTTCAATGGTGAACATCACTATGTTTATCATATCTACTATATGATTCACGCTCGACCTTTCGGTCTCAGTGTTCCGAGGCCATATCTGCATATGCTAGGCTTGTCAAGTTTAACCTGAGTATTCTGTGTGTGCAAAACTGGCTTGCACCCGTTGTAGATGGACGTAGAGTTTATCACACCCGATCATCACGTGGTGTCTGAGCACGACGAACTTTGGCAACGGTGCATACTCAGGGAGAACACTTTTATCTTGAAATTTAGTGAGAGATCATCTTATAATGCTACCGTCAATCAAAGCAAGATAAGATGCATAAAAGATAAACATCACATGCAATCAATATAAGTGATATGATATGGCCATCATCATCTTGTGCTTGTGATCTCCATCTCCGAAGCACCGTTATGATCACCATCGTCACCGGCGCGACACCTTGATCTCCATCGTAGCATCGTTGTCGTCTCGCCAATCTTTCAACTTTGCTTTCTCAAGGAACGCATTAAAATTCAACGGAACAACAGCACGGGCCATATATCTACAACCAAACATAAACAACTAAGATACTATCAGGTACTGAGTTCATGATAAATTTAAGTTCAATTAATCATATTACTTAAGAACTCACACTTAGAAAGACATCCCTCTAATTCTCTAAGTGATCACATGATCCAAATCAACTAAACTATAACCGATCATCACTTGAAATGGAGTAGTTTTCAATGGTGAACATCACTATGTTTATCATATCTACTATACGATTCACGCTCAACCTTTCGTTCTCAGTGTTCCAAGGCCATATCTGCATATGCTAGGCTCGTCAAGTTTAACCTGAGTATTCTGCGTGTGCAAAACTGGCTTGCACCCGTTGTAGATGGACGTAGAGCTTATCACACCCGATCATCACGTGGTGTCTGGGCACGATGAACTTTGGCAACGGTGCATACTCAGGGAGAACACTTTTATCTTGAAATTTAGTGAGAGATCATCTTATAATGCTACCGTCAATCAAAGCAAGATAAGATGCATAAAAGATAAACATCACATGCAACCAATATAAGTGATATGATATGGCCATCATCATCTTGTGCTTGTGATCTCCATCTCCGAAGCACCGTTATGATCACCATCGTCACCGGCGCGACACCTTGATCTCCATCGTAGCATCGTTGTCGTCTCGCCAATCTTATGCTTCTACGACTATCACTACCGCTTTGTGATAAACTAAAGCATTACAGGGCGATTGCATTGCATACAATAAAGCGACAACCATATGGCTCCTGCCAGTTGCCGATAACTTAGACGTCCTCTACTTTGTTGTTGCAAGTTTTACATGGCTGCTACGGGCTTAGCAAGAACCGTTCTTACCTACGCATCAAAACCACAACGATAGTTTGCCTAGTTGGTGCTGTTTTAACCTTCGCAAGGACCGGGCGTAGCCACACTCGGTTCAACTAAAGTTGGAGAAACTGACACCCGCCAGCCACCTATGTGCAAAGCACGTCGGTAGAACCAGTCTTGCATAAGCATACGCGTAATGTCGGTCCGGGCCACTTCATCCAACAATACCGCCGAACCAAAGTATGACAAGCTGGTAAGTAGTATGACTTATATCGCCCACAACTCACTTGTGTTCTACTCGTGCATATAACATCAACGCATAAAACCTGGCTCGGATGCCACTGTTGGGGAACGTAGTAATTTCAAAATTTTCCTACGCACACGCAAGATCATGGTGATACATAGCAACGAGAGGGGAGAGTGTTGTCCACGTACCCTCGTAGACCGAAAGCGGAAGCGTTAGCACAACGCGGTTGATGTAGTCGTACGTCTTCACGACCCAACCGATCAAGCACCGAAACTACGACACCTCCGAGTTCTAGCACACGTTCAGCTCGATGACGATCCCCGGACTCCGATCCAGCAGAATGTCAGGGAAGAGTACCGTCAGCACGACGGCATGGTGACGATCTTGATGTTCTACCGTCGCAGGGCTTCTCCTAAGCACCGCTACAATATTATCGAGGATTATGGTGGAGGGGGCACCGCACCTGGCTAAGAGATCAATGATCAATTATAGTGTCTATGGGGTGCCCCCTGCTCCTGTATATAAAGGAGCAAGGGGGAGGAGGTGCGGCCAGGCAAGGGGCGCGCCAGGAGGAGTCCTACTCCCATCGGGAGTAGGACTCCCCCCTTTTCCATGTTGGACTAGGACTTGGGGGGGAAGGAGAGAGAGAGGGGAAAGGAAAGGGGGGCGCCGCCCCCTCCTTGTCCAATTCGGAGTTGGGGGGGGAGGGGCGTGCGGCTGCCCCTTGGCCTCCTCTCTACTTCCTCCACTAGGCCCATTAAGGCCCATTAGGTTACCAGGGGGTTCCGGTAACCTCCCGGTACTCTGGTAAAATGCCGATTTCACCTGGAACACTTCCGATGTCCAAACATAGGCTTCCAATATATCAATCTTCATGTCTCGACCATTTCGAGACTCCTCGTCATGTCCGTGATCACATCCGGGACTCTGAACAACCTTCGGTACATCAAAACATATAAACTCCTAATGAAACGGTCATCGTAACGTTAAGCATGCGGACCCTACGGGTTCGAGAACAATGTAGACATGACCGAGACACGTCTCTGGTCAATAACCAATAGCGGAACCTGGATGCTCATATTGGCTCCTACATATTCTACGAAGATCTTTATCGGTCAGACCGCATAACAACATATGTTGTTCCCTTTGTCATCGGTATGTTACTTGCCTGAGATTCGATCGTCGGTATCTTAATACCTAGTTCAATATCGTTACCAGCAAGTCTCTTTACTCGTTTCGTAATACATCATCCCGCAACTAACTCATTAGCTGCAATGCTTGCAAGGCTTAAGTGATGTGCGTTACCGAGAGGGCCCAGAGATACCTCTCCGACAATCAGAGTGACAAATCCTAATCTCGAAATATGCCAACCCAACATGTACCTTTGGAGACACCTGTAGAGCACCTTTATAATCACCCAGTTACGTTGTGACATTTTGTAGCACACAAAGTGTTCCTCTGGTAAACGGGAGTTGCATAATCTCATAGTCATAGGAACATGTATAAGTCATGAAGAAAGCTATAGAAACATACTAAACGATCAAGTGCTAAGCTAATGGAATGGGTCAAGTCAATCACATCATTCTCCTAATGATGTGATCCCGTTAATCAAATGACAACTCATGTCTATGCCTAGGAAACATAACCATCTTTGATCAACGAGCTAGTCAAGTAGAGGCATACTAGTGACACTCTGTTTGTCTATGTATTCACACAAGTATTATGTTTCCGGTTAATACAATTCTAGCATGAATAATAAACATTTATCATGATACAAGGAAATAAATAATAACTTTATTATTGCCTCTAGGGAATATTTCCTTCAACAACTTGATCATAACGTACATGAATACATTAGGTCAAACACCTATTCCTTATCTATTCCATTTATAAGACTGTCTAACCTATAGTCTTCCTGCAAATACTTCACGGCTATCATTACTTGGTCATACACCGAATTCACTGGAAATTCTTTTCCGTCTGGTCCCTGTGCTCCCACTCGGGCCATATGATTTGGATCCAGCTTAGTGAAATGTGTCTTCACCATGGCCCAGGATTCTCGTGGGCCTTCACAGTAGGCGGATGTCTCCCATAGCTGAAACCAGCTCCGGGTTCCTTGGAATAAGTTTGCCAAGCCTTCCATACTTTCTGGAGGGGTATCAGATGGCCATAATGCCTTCACCATACTCCTCATGGCTTACCGGGCCCGAGCATGTACCACGGAAAGTTCCTTCAGCACGTCACCTTGAAATTAGGATACTTCTTCCTCCAGGCGACCAGTTAACAAGCATGTAAAGCAAAAGAGTCGTGAAGTTCCGAACTATGGAGTAAACATGAGCCCCTATGGTGGTTTAGCAATGGAGGGAAGACATACCGAATATACCGCCCTTCAACTGAGCCTTTAAGCTCTCTATCTCTTCCGATTGTTTGCCTTTCCCCCCTCGTGTTTTTATTTCCTGGATGTACTCATTGCGGCCTTTTTCATTTCCGCCATTTCGGCGGTGACAGCATTCAACTATATATGATTCACCTTTAGCTCCTGGGAGAGCGTACTATTTTTCTCTTTGAGAACCTGCGAGTCATATGGATCCTTAAATAGGTTTACCTCACCGCTTCAAGTCTCGGGGCCTACTGGCATATGACTATCAAAAATTGCGTAAACTTTTACCTGTATATCTTTCGAGAACAACTCAATGGCTCTGGCAAGTCCGTCTCGAGCGGCTCAGATATATGCATCTACCGAGCTAAGTGCGGTAAACTCTTGCTCGGAAAAGGACGGAGCGCGCATAGCCTCTTTTAATTGACGGTGATTCATCATGCTCTCCACTTTAGAATTCGTGAGAAATACGTCATCCGAATCCTCTTGAGGAGGCGGATCTGGCATTGCATCGGCTCTCGTCCTAGTTGGTGAGTCCGACACCGGATTGGCGAACATTCGGCTAACTCAGCGGTTTCCCACCGCTTGCCGCATACTTCTCCTGACATCAAGGATAAAAGGAGCCTTTTAACAATCCAGACTCATGCCTAGGCATGTATTAAACAAACATACCTCTTGGAAGATTGTGAGGTTTTTGCAGCACTCCCGGTCCCTTGAGGAGGCACGGTCCGCCGAGCGCCGATCCTATTAAAATCTGGATCAATATAATGGATAAAAGTGCAAACGGGATTTCCTTCTAAGAGCCCTCCGAATTCTTACGATGCAGAAGGGATGGAGGCGGGGGTAGTCGGCGGTCATAGCCACTTTCAAGCCCTCAAGGCTCACTTGATAAAATACCCCATCATCGAACTCTATGTATATGTCCGGATCCTCATGAAAGCTAGGGTCTCCATCGCGATTATGATCCTATGGCTGTGGAGCAGGATAGTTCACGTCCTCGGTCATCTTCCTGCATGAATGTTTATGGGAACAAAGGGCTAAAATGGATTAGTATCTATGACAGCAATAAGGCAACACAGACGATCGAAATCTTACCCATTCTATGGGGTTGTACATGGAAAAGCCTTCATGGCAGTTTAAGCGATGGAGGAAATCTTCTTTTTCACCCTTATACAGATCGGCCAAGATTGTGGCCAGTTCGGCAGGGGTATCCGGACCCTTCCGTCTGTAACAGGACGCGTCATCTTCTCCGTTGTAACACCGCAAGAGAGTAACTCTGGATTGGAGATGCTGGACACATCTCTTTATTGCAATAGCCATAATCTTGACTATCGAGAGCTCGGTATGGGCTAGTAACCTGACCTTGCTAACAAACCTTTTTACTTCCTCACTGTCCTTCTCCTTGGGAATTCGGGGACGCCAGTTGAAACGCTTCTTTAAAGGAGCGCTGCAAAACTCATGAAGGTCGCGCCGAACTGGGTCCGGTAGTGGGACGTCATCCATATAGAACCACTCCGAACACCACTATGGGTATACTTCTTTGGGAGTTCCTATGAGGTATCCGGATCCGGCTATACGCCATACTTCAGGACCACCCGCTTCAAAAATAGAGCCTCCTCGATGGCGGGGAACAAGGCAAAAGAACTACTTCCATTGTTCAAAATGGGGCTCGATGCCTAAGAACAGTTCGCAGAGGGCAACGAAGCCTGAGATGTGCAGGATTGAACCTGTAATAGGCTGGATTTTGGCCCTTTTCTTTTTCTTTTTGATTTATTGGTTTTTACTCTATTTTTCTTATTGGAGTGGTTCTGTGGCCTTGTCACCTGGAAAATCATCTTCATTTCCTCTCCCAACTGGCTCATCACCCTAAAAACCTTTCCAAGATCATGTCACTTCACTCCTTGACCAAACCCTAAAATCATTTTTCTAGGAAATATTCCTTTTTCTATTAAAGAAAAAATCCTATCATCCCTAGGTTGTGAAGCAACCCATATTTTTGCCCATCCAAAAATCCCTAAATAATTCTTATAAATTGTTTGGGTCATATATTCCTCAAATATGACATAATATTTTGTTGGCCATATTTCTCATCATGCTCAATAAATTCATTTCCTATTCTGTCCTAACTAGCACATTGTGAATCAAGTGCTATTTATATTTGCCCATTTCCCCCAAACATTTTGGGCATGATATATCATCCAAATAATTGACCTGTGCCAAATTTCAACTTTATTTGCCTAGCCAAACTTCCTGAGTGATTTTTCAAAGTTCCCGTCTGAGGGAAGCCTTTGTGAAGGAAGTGCAAGCTAGGGTTATCCAAATGAGTAGAAATTTTGCATGCCTCTTCTTATGCTCATATTACCTCACTCCTACAAGTTTCAGATCCATCCCTTGATCTATGTGAGCACAACATCAAATCTTTGATTCTGTAAATATTTTCAGGTTGTGAAGCAAGTATATTTTATATTGCTTCATTTTGCTTGAAAATTTACCAGAGCATTCTCCTACCCAACTAACTTCTCTCCACCAAATTTTGCATCAATTCATCTATCAAATAGTTCTCTATAATTTTTGCAAGATTCTGGACAAAGGGAATAACTGTGAAGAAAGTACCATTTTGGTAAAACCAATTGGTATGAAATTTTTATACCACCTTTATCTGGCCAGATCACTAAGCCCTGCCAAATTTTATCTCAAGTGGTTACTCTATGTGAGTGAACCATCATGATCTTTATTCTAGACCCATAATGTGAGTTACAAAGCAACTATAATAGTTTGTGCTCCATTAAGCCCCAAAACCTCCAGGATCGTAGTCCTTCTTAAGCTAATCATCTCAAATAAATCCATTTGGCCTAAGCACTTCCCTGTTGATCACAAGTGCCCGCTCAAATTTACTGCAGTAAACTTCAAACGACGATTACCCTTTAACCAGAGCCTTTTTCACCGAGCTACCACCGCAGTTGAGGCCTACCCTGGATGAACTACGAACTAAAAAACATGGTCAAACCCCTCTCCCCCACTACATGCCAGTGCATGTGCTGACCGTGCAGCTGGCATGCACATTTACTTGCTCTGTGCGTTGTGGCGTGTCCAGAGCACCGTTTGTGCTTTGGCACCGCTCCCTCTCGTCGTCTTAGAGATCGTGAGCATGTCCAATGGCTGCATCTCGTCGTCGCTGTTCCCCTGGACCCCTCTCCCACTCCATCCACTTCCTCACTGGTGCAAGCCGCCACCGGTCCACTGGCGAACAGTGGCATCTTGGCTTGGTTCGTCGCTGTCGTCATCCCCCCGTGCTCCCTTGGCCGCCTCTGCCCCGTGAGAGCCTCCACTTTGCCTCCCTCGTCGCCTGCCTCCGAGCTCATGCGCGTTGGCATGCGTCCGCGGCACTGGCCACGCGTCCGTGGCGACGCCAGCTCGGCCTCCTCGCCCCGCGGCTATATAAGACCACCCCGCGGCCTCCCGAGCATCTCATCATCCTCGCCTCACTCCCAGAAACCTCCCCAACCTCTCCTCTGAGCTCGAGATGGTCTAGAGACCTCCCATGGCCGCCTCGGCCATCGCTGGTCCCTTGCTAAATTCACTCAAAGCTTACTCCCTCACTCCGTCCCTCCACCACCCGGCGAGATGTTGAACTCTAGCGGAGCCTCCCAACTCTTTCCCTCGACTGCCGGCGACCTCTTGTCCCTTGTCCATCCATGGCCGAAGCCTCTGTCTGCCATGGCCTTGTTCCTGCTCACTCCGGGCTTCCTCCTTGCCCGTGCACCACCGAGGCGGGTGCGCAGTGTCATCCCGAGCCCACTGGTGGTCCGAGCTCCACCAGGGGTGCCCCAAGGCGCCGGGGCCAGCGCCAGCCGCGCTCGGCCTTGCCTTTCTGTCGCGACCGTCGCAAGGAGGACGATGAAGGCGGGAGGAGAGAGAAGAGATGTCGTGGCACCCACCCGTCAGCGACCAAGAGGCCTGCCCCGCACTCTACCGACGTGGAGTAACTGGACACGTATTCTTTCGGATACGTTTTCCTTTTAGGAAAGCGCATTTTCATCTTCTTCGGGTTAAAATGTATTTCCTCAGTTCTGAAAGTGCATTCGCTGAAATATGTTTTCTGTTTTGTCCTCCAGGGGCCTGTTTGTAGAAATCTTTTTACAGAATGGTCCGTGAACTTCGTCGGGCTATAACTTTTTACCCGTAGCTCCAAATCAGGTGAATCCAAATCCCACTTCTTCGTGTCGTTGAGCCCGTTCTGTTTGTATCATTTTCACCATGTGTTAACATTATGAAAATGACCATTTTGCCCCTACCCTTATTCAGCCCCTCCGAGAGAGAAAGATTTTCGGTGATTCTTTCTACGAGCTTCTCGTACTTCTTCTCGGTGATTTTTTCCACCCAGGCAAGCCACACCCTCCATTTGCATGATTGCAACGTAGTGACATGGTTTAAGTTAGTTGAACTTGTTTAAAATATTACATTAGCTATGTATGATTTGTTCATGGCATTTCTCGGAGTATTGCTTTGATGTTGATGCTGCCATGATATTGCTTGGAGTTCTAGGACTTATATTTTGATGATTATGTGGATGACATGTTGCCTTTGGATTCTTAGTGGCTAGTAGGATTATTGTCATGATGGTATCTGTTATTATCTTGGAGCATTACTTTGGATATGATGTTGCCTTTGGATTATTAGTGGCTAGTGTTATTTTCATCATGATGCTAGACGATATTATGTTTTGGAGTGTGATGTTGGAAATGATGCTTGCATGTGCATCATAGTTGCATATATAGTTCTTGATATTTGAGTAGTAGTCTTATCATTCTTGGATTCATCATGATAGTAATGTTAGACTGTCCTCGGAGTATTTTGATATGACGATATTAAGCTTTGGATTATTTTTTGGATATTGCTATGACTTGGAATATAGGTTCATAGATGATATCGAAGTATCAGTCATTACTATTATATTTTGGGGATAAATTCCGTCATTAAGTTGGTCAGGTGCCACCGAACCGGGCTTTTTCCAGTGCAACCGCATTTGCCTTTATGGGAAGTCCCTAATGCGGTCTATTGTCGTGCCTCCAATGAGGGAAGGTTATGGGCGTGCGGTACGCTGGCCCGGTAAGCATACATAACCTTGTGTGCCCGTTGTTGTTGTTATGGATCCGGTCCCCATGAGGGACGGCCCCCGTGAGGGACGTTTTGGCCACGACTGTGGTCATTGTGTCTTTGGTAGACACGGGGCCACCTAGGACTAGCCCAGTGGGGAGTGAGTCGGAGTGGCCGGGAGAGTGTCATGGCAATAGATCGGTTTTGTCGGAACGCCATTGGTCCACCCGAATGGGAGTGCAAGGCCATGGGTTCCGTGGTGCTGGTAAAGTGCGCTACCTCTGCAGAGAGTGTATTTAAACACCTAGGACTAGCCCAGTGGGGAGTGAGTCAGAGTGGCCGGGAGAGTGTCATGGCAATAGATCGGTTTTGTCGGAACGCCATTGGTCCACCCGAATGGGAGTGCAAGGCCATGGGTTCCGTGGTGCTGGTAAAGTGTGCTACCTCTGCAGAGAGTGTATTTAAACTATCGATAGCCGCATCCTCGGTCATGGGCATGGGTTCGTACTAGGTCACACCGTTCAATCAACACTCTCATGATGGAATGACTTATAGGTGATTTATATGTTGATATGTTGAGTAGTACAGATGGGCAGGATGTTGATGATGATAGAACAAGTGTTGGTCGTGGTAGTGATCACCGGAAGGATCACCATTTGAGACAAAGTGTTGGTCGTGGTAGTGATCACCGGAAGGATCAATGTTTGAGACCAAGTGTTGGTCATGGTTGTGATCGCCAGAATGATCACCATTTGGTTTTGATCACGAGGTGATCAAGAGGGTATATTGCTTGGCTGGTTATCCAAGAGAGATATGGTTATGGAGATCTGAGATGGTGCTTTATTAGTATTGTATCAGTTTCACACCATGCTTAGTAGTTGTTTCATCATAATAGTTGTTAATTTAACTAACTTGTTGAATGCTATGTCATTGTCTTGCCTTGATGTTTATGGTTGTTGTGAGCTTTCTAGTACATTCAATGTACTAACCTGGCGTGTCATGCTAGATTGCAGGTGATGCCATGATTGCTTGATTGCTTGTTGATGGTTGCCGTGCGTGCGGGCTAGATCGTGTCCCAGCAAGAGTCCCTGTAGAGTGGAGTTCACCACCTTCGTTGTTGTTCCGCTGCTAGAAGTATTCCGCTGCTACGACTTGTTTCGCTGCTAGCACATAGCATGTGTAGTATCGCAGGCATAGTGTCCCCGTGCTGATGTGCTTCTTTGTAACAGCAGACCCTTGTATTATTATTCTTGTAATAAGAGCTGATTTGTTCTATGTCAAGCAGTTCCATATTCCAGAGACTTTTCCTTGATATCTGGGCTGGAATACGGGGCGTTCCGGTTTCTCTGAGCCGGGGTGCCACAGAACCTGGGGTGATGTTGTGCAGTTGGATGCTGTAAAATTCCAATAGGCCCCTTAGAAAGGGGTGGATTGGAAATCCTAGGCCCCGCAATAGGAATGGGACAAAGCACACCCTCTCCTCCTTATTTTGGTTGGGGAAGTTCTCAGCCATCGCATCGTTGCCGATTGAGACCAATCCCGCTCGAACGGGGACTAGATCCGCAAGGGGAAGATAGCCTTGTGTCTAGAGTTGGCTCAGCTGAAGATGAGGCACTGAACAACTCTTCCAATCACCCTCCTGAGGGCATGGCGGCGCGGAGAGTAGCCCGCAGCGCTGTCCATGCTGGAAGGTTTTGTTCCTAGCTAATCTTGATGGTTTTTCCTGTGCGCGATGTGAGATGTCATTTGGGAATCTAAGTCTCCTTATATATATGCCGTCCGAGGGTGGTGAGGAGCTTATTTGGGAAAAATCACGAACCGTCCTTATTCATTCAGCACGCGAAAATCGAAGCGACCACAAGGAGGAATCCTAAAGGTGGTGCATCGAGGTTAGAGCCAGACTATCGTTGGTCCGAAGTATAATGAAGAACCCGCCTTGCAAAGCCGAATACATAAGCCGGATACCACTTCATCATTGAAGGCGAGTTCGGGGGCTACTGTGGGAGACCTGGATTCAGGGGTCCACAGGTGTCTTGCCTATTCAATCATGGGCCTGGATGATGGGCTGTGAAGATAGAGCGGAGGATTATCGTCCGTGTTCTGATAGGACTCCTGGATGCATGGAGGGCAAGATTGGACTCCGGATGTATTGTTCCCTTCCTCACGTACCAACTCGGTACCCCTCCAGTGTATGTACAAGCCGGAGGGTTTAGTACGTAAGGATCATCAGAATTCATATAGGCTAGACATCTAGGTTTAGCCATTACGACCTCGAGCTATATCAACTCTTGTAACCCCTATACTCATCAAAGTCAATCAAGAAGGAAGTAGGGTTTTACCACCATTAAGAGGGCCCGAACCTAGGTAAACATCATGTCTCCTTTGTCTCCTGTTACCTTTGATCCTAGGATGCACAGTTCGGGACCCCTACCCGAGATCGGCCGGTTTTGACACCGACACCCGCCACAGGCGCGACCGCAGGGCATGCACCACCCCCGGAGCAAGCTGACCTAGCCAATGCACCAAACGGAGCCGCTGGTCTACAAGCGCCTCCACCTCATCACCACGCCTTCTTGGCGACTGGCTCACGGCAACCACAACACGATGCAACCACTATCGGCACCATCAAGAGCCGGGCAACATTACGATCTTCATCAACATCCATGCAAAGCACTGCTTCCGAGGCCATGGCGCGGGCCCAGCCACCGTTGAGATTTCCGCCGGTAGCTGATCAGATGAATGAGTGGAGAGCCACCATTCACAGCCTGATTGGTTTCGCTGAGGCAGGACGATCGCAGCGAGTTGGCCCGTGATGGCCTCCCCAGGCAACGACAATAGCCCAAGCTACTGGTCATGCAGAAGGGGCCACCCCATGATGTAGTCTTCATGGCTTCTTCCGACCCTCGGGCGCGTCAAGGCCAACGGCGGGTCCTGGAGGATAGGAAAAGGGAAGGCGCGCAGGTCACCATCAAGCGGCGCCGCGACACCCACCGCCAATCCGATAGGCACGATGGTCCTGACGTCGACGAGCCCGCGCTCAGTGAAGACGGGTACCTACCTTTCGAGGCTGGGTGCCCTGCCTTGATACGTCTCCGTCGTATCTATAATTTTTTATTGTTCCATGCCAATATTCTACAACATTCATATACATTTGGCAACTTTTTATAATATTTTTGGTACTAACATATTGATCCAGTGCCCAGTGCCAGTTCCTGTCTGTTGCATGTTTTTTGTTTCATAGAAAATCCATATCAAACGGAGTCCAAACGGGATAAAAATGGACGGAGATTTTTTTGGAATACATGTGATTTTTGGGAAGCGAAATCAACGCGAGACAATGCTCGAGGGGCCCCGAGGCAGGGGGCGCGCCCCTGACCCTCGTGGCCACCCCGTAAGGCGGTTGGATCCCTTCTTTCTCTGCAATAAAGCTAATTTCCGGATAGATACCATGTTAAAATTTCAGCCCAATCGGAGTTACGGATCTCCGGGAATATAAGAAACGGTGAAAGGGTGGAATCTGAGAAGACAGAAACAGAGAGAGACAGAGAGACAGATCCAATCTCGGAGGGGCTCTCGCCCCTCCCACGCCATGGAGACCAAGGACCAGAGGGGAAACCCTTCTCCCATCTAGGGAGGAGGTTAAGGAAGAAGAAGAAGAAGAAGAAGAAGGAGGAGGGGGGCTCTCTCTCCCTCGCTTTCGGTGGCACCAGAGTGCCACTGGGGGCCATCATCATCACCGCAATCATCACCAACAACTTCACCGCCATCATCACCAACTCTTCCCCCCTCTATGCAGCGGTGTAACCTCTCTCTTACCCGCTGTAATCTCTACTTAAACATGGTGCTCAACGCTATATATTATTTCCCAATGATGTATGGCTATCCTATGATGTTTGAGTAGATCCGTTTTGTCCTATGGGCTATTTGATGATCAAGATTGGTTTGAGTTGCATGTTTTATCATTGGTGCTGTCCTACGATGCTCTCCGTGTCGCGCAACCATGAGGGATCCCCGCTGTAGGGTGTTGCAATACGTTCATGATTCGCTTATAGTGGGTTGCGTGAGTGACTGCAAAACAAACCCGAGTAAGGGGGTTGTTGCGTATGGGATAAAGAGGACTTGATGCTTTAATGCTATGGTTGGGTTTTACCTTAATGATCTTTAGTAGTTGCGGATCCTTGCTAGAGTTCTAATCATGAGTGCATATGATCCAAGTAGAGAAAGTATGTTAGCTTATGCCTCTCCCTCATATAAAATTGCAATAATGATTACCGGTCTAGTTATCAATTGCCTAGGGACAAATAACTTTCTCGTAACAACAAGCTCTCTACTAAACCTAACTTAGTTGTGTCTTTATCTAAAAAAACCCTACTTTTTATTTACATGCTCTTTATTATCTTGCAAACCTATCCAACAACACCTACAAAGTACTTCTAGTTTCATACTTGTTCTAGGTAAAGCGAACATCAAGCGTGCGTAGAGTTGTATCATTGGTTGATAGAACTTGAGGGAATATTTGTTCTGCCTTTAGCTCCTCGTTGGGTTCGACACTCTTACTTATCGAAAACTTTTGCGATCCCCTATACTTGTGGGTTATCAAGACCTTTTTCTGGCACCGTTGCCGGGGAGGAATAGCGTGGGGTGAATATTCTCGTGTGTGCTTGTTTGCTTTATCATTAAGTAATTTTTATCTGTTGTTCTTAGTTGTTTTCTATCTTTAGTTATGGGTAGGAAACGCAAAATACCAAAAAAATTAGTTGTACCTACTAAACAAATGGTTGAAGAACCACTCAAAATCTATCACGCTGCTGAAGCTTATTACTTGGATAATCTTCGATCCCTATGTGCTCGTGCTGAAACCCCAACTAGCTTAGTTTAGGGAAAATCTTTAGATGAGCATGCTTGTTATGTGCGACACCGAATATCTGAAAAGGGGAAAATTTTACTGGGTCAAATTCATCGTTTGCAATGCTATGCTTGGAATTTATGTGAAATATATGATGTTACTTGTTGTTTTGAAAACCCTAAGAAACACCTTCCCTACCAATGTGAGTTTATTGATAATGGAATCGTATCTTCGTATGCTAAGGGTGTTTACAATTACTATGATGTTCAGCAAACTGAAGAATTTGTTGCTTTTAAGGGTGCTTATGAAATTGCTCCTTTGATTGAAAAGTATGATGCTACTCTTTACAAATCTGAAAATTTTGACATACTTAAATATTGCTATGATAATTATGCTTCTAATGCCTATGTTGAACCATATATTGAGGACTACCCCGTTGTCCAAGAAGAGACTAATATTTTGCAGGAGTCTATGGAAGAAGAAATTGATGAAACTATGAGCTCATTGGATGAAAAAGATGAGGAGGAGAGCAAAGAACAAAAGGAGGAAGAGCAGATTAGCAACCCGTGCCCACCTTCTAATGAGAGTAACCCTCCAACTCATACATTGCTTAATTTCCCTTCGTGCTTACCGAAGGATGATTGCTATGATGATTGTTATGATCCCGTTGATCATTTTGAAATATCCCTTTTTGATGATGATTTCTATGCTTGTGACCAAGATGCCAATATGAATTATGCTTATGGAGATGAACTTGCTATAGTTCCTTATGTTAAACCCACGCATGATAGTCCTATTAACTTTTTGAATTATCCCAACTACACTATATCAGAGAAGTTTATCCTTATTAAGGATTATATTGATGGGTTGCCTTATACCGTTGCAAATGATGATTTTGATGAATATAATATGCATGTGCTCGCTGCTCCAACTTGCAATTATTATGAGAGAGGAACTATATCTCCACCTTTCTATGTTTCCCACATGATAAAATTGCAAGAAACTGTTTATACTATGCATTGGCCTTTACTTTGTGTGCATGAATTGTTCTTTTATGACATGCCGATTCATAGGAAGAGAGTTAGACTTCGTTGTTGCATGATATATGTTACTTTGTGCTCACTACTAAATTACAAATTATAGTTAATTAAAATTGGCTTTGATATACCTTGGGATCCGGGTGGATCCATTACTTGAGCACTATATGCCTAGCTTAATGGCTTTAAAGAAGCGCTTCCAGGGAGACAACCCAGATGTTTTAGAGAGTCATTTATTTTGGTTGAGTGCTTTCATATAGTTTAAAAACAACAAAAATAAAGAGGGGAACCCAAAACTTTTTCAAAAAGGAATGTGAAAGTGAGAAAGACAAGCATTGTTGAAGTGGGAGAGCTCCTTGAACTTTGTTCATGCTCACGGCAACTTTGTGAATATTGATTACAGAAAATTTTCCACAAAAATAATTATCCCCTTGTAAAATTCCATTGTATTATAAAAATAATGTGCCAAGGTTTGCCTTTAGGATGTTTACATTTGCTTGATTATTTGTATGGTACAGGACAAAAACTTTGGCTGTAGTGCGTGATTTTACATTTTTTACTGGAATGTCAAATGGTTCTGATTATTTTTGCAATGTATTTCTATGAAAATTGTTTATTGTTCCTAATTTTGGCAGAATTTTTCAAGTAACAGAAGTATTGTGAATGTTCAAATTATTACAGACTGTTCTGTTTTAGACAGATTCTGTTTTTGATGCATAGTTTGCTTGTTTTGATGAAAATATCGACTTATATCAGTGGATTAAGCCATGAAAAAGTTATATTATAGTAGACACAATGCAAAAACAAAATATGAATTGGTTTTCAACAGTACTTAGAGTAGTGTTTTGCTTTATTATACTAACGGATCTTACCGAGTTTTTTGTTGAAGTTTTGTGTTGATGAAGTGTTCGATGATCGAGAAGGTCTCGATGTGAGAAGAAGGAAGAGAGGAAAGAGCACAAGCTTGCGGATGTGTATTGTAGAAATACTTGTGTTGAGGTTTGTGTTTCCCGTAGCATGCACGTATGGTGAACCATTATGTAACGAAGTTGGAGCATGATTTATTTATTGATTGTCTTCCTTATGAGTGGCGGTCGGGGACGAGCGATGGTCTTTTCCTACCAATCTATCCCCCTAGGAGCATGTGCGTAGTACTTTGTCTGGATGACTAATAGATTTTTGCAATAAGTATGTGAGTTCTTTATGACTAATGTTGAGTCCATGGATTATACGCACTCTCACCCTTCCACCATTGCTAGCCTCTCTAGTACCGCGCAAGTTTCGCCGGTACTTTAGACCCACCATATACCTTCCTCAAAACAGCCACTATACCTACATATCATGGCATTTCCATAGCCATTCCGATATATATTGCCATGTAACTTCCATCATCATCATATACATGACTTGAGCATTCATTGTCATATTGCTTTGCATGATCGTAAGATAGCTAGCATGATGTTTCCATGGCTTGTCCGTTTTTTATGTCATTGCTACGCTAGATCATTGCACATCCCGGTACACCGTAAGAGGCATTCATATAGAGTCATATCTTTGTTCTAGTATCGGGTTGTAATATTGAGTTGTAAGTAAATAGAAGTGTGATGATCATCATTATTAGAGCATTGCCCCAGTGAGGAAAGGATGATGGAGACTATGATTCCCCCACAAGTCGGGATGAGACTCCGGACAAAAAAAAAAGAGAGAGAAAGGCACAAAAAAAGAGAAGGCCCAAAAAAAAGAGAAAATAAAAAAATAAGAGAAAAAGAGAGAAGGGGCAATGGTACTATCTCTTTACCACACTTGTGCTTTAGAGTAGCACCATGTTCTTCATATAGAGAGTCTCCTGAGTTATCACTTTCATATACTAGTGGGAATTTTCATTATAGAACTTGGCTTGTATATTCCAATGATGGGCTTCCTCAAATGCCCTAGGTATTCATGAGCAAGCAAGTTGGATGCACACCCACTTAGTTTCAGTTTGAGCTTTCATATAATTATAGCTCTAGTGCATTCGTTGCATGGCAATCCCTACTCCTCACATTGACATCAATTGTTGGGCATCTCCATAGCCCGTTGATTGTCCGCGTCGATGTGAGAGTTTCTCCTTTTTTTTTTCTTCTTCTACACAACTTCCACCATCATATTCTATTCCACCTATAGTGCTATGTCCATGGCTCACGCTCATGTATTGAGTGAAAGTTGAAAAGGTTTGAGAATGTCAAAAGTATGAAACAATTGGTTGGCTTGTCATCGGGGTTATGCATGATGTGAATATTTTGTGTGAAGAAGATGGAGCATAGCCAGACTATATGATTTTGTAGGGATAACTTTCTTTGGCCATGTTATTTTGAAAAGACATGATTGCTTTATTAGTAGGCTTGAAGTATTATTATTTTTATGTCAAATGATAGACTATTGCTTTCAATCACTCGTATCTTAATATTCATGCCATGATTAGATATGTGATCAAGATTATGCTAGGTAGCATTCCACATCAAAAATTATCTTTTTTATCATTTACCTACTCGAGGATGAGCAGGAATTAAGCATGGGGATGCTGATACGTCTCCGTCGTATCTATAATTTTTGATTGTTCCATGCCAATATTCTACAACTTTCATATTTTTGGGACTAACATATTGATCCAGTGCCCAGTGCCATTTCCTGTCTATTGCATGTTTTTTGTTTCACAAAAAAACCATATCAAACGGAGTCCAAACAGGATAAAAATGGACAGAGAGTTTTTTGGAATATATGTGATTTTGGGAAGTGAAATCAATGCGAGACAATGCACAAGGGGCCCACGAGGCAAGGGGCGCGCCCCAGGGGGGCAGGCGCGCCCCTGACCCTCGTGGCCACCCCGTAACGCGGTTGGAGCCCTTCTTTCGCCGCAAGAAAGCTAATTTTTGGATAGAGATCGTGTTAAAATTTCAGCCCAATCGGAGTTACGGATCTTCGGGAATATAAGAAACGGTGAAAGGGTAGAATCTCAGAACGCAGAAACAGAGAGAGACAGAGAGACAGATCCAATCTCGGAGGGGATCTCGCCCCTCCCACGCCATGGAGACCAAGGACCAGAGGGGAAACCCTTCTCCCATCTAGGGAGGAGGTCAAAGAAGAAGAAGAAGAAGGAGGGGGGCTCTCTCTCCCTCGCTTCCGGTGGCACCGGAGTGCCACCGGGGGCCATTATCATCACCGCAATCTTCACCAACAACTTCACCGCCATCATCACCAACTCTTCCCCCCTCTATGCAGCGGTGTAACCTCTCTCTTACCCATTGTAATCTCTACTTAAACATGGAGCTCAACGCTATATATTATTTCCCAGTGTGTACGGCTATCCTATGATGTTTGAGTAGATCCATTTTGTCCTATGGGCTATTTGATGATCAAGACTGGTTTGAGTTGCATGTTTTATTATTGGTGCTGTCCTATGGTGCTCTCCGTGTCACGCAAGCGTGAGGGATCCCCGCTGTAGGGTGTTGCAATACGTTCATGATTCGCTTATAGTGGGTCGCGTGAGTGACTGAAACACAAACCCGAGTAAGGGGGTTGTTGCGTATGGGATAAAGAGGACTTGATGCTTTAATGCTATGGTTGGGTTTTACCTTAATGATCTTTAGTAGTTGCAGATGCTTGCTAGAGTTCCAATCATAAGTGCATATGATCCAAGTAGAGAAAGTATGTTAGCTTATGCCTCTTCCTCATATAAAATTGCAATAATGATTTCCGGTCTAGTTATCGATTGCCTAGGGACAAATAACTTTGTCGGAGCAACAAGCTCTCTACTAAACCTAACTTGGTTGTGTCTTTATCTAAACAGCCCCTACTTTTTATTTACATGCTCTTTATTATCTTGCAAACCTATCCAACAACACCTACAAAGTACTTCTAGTTTCATACCTGTTCTAGGTAAAGCGAACATCAAGCGTGCGTAGAGTTGTATCGGTGGTCGATAGAACTTGAGGGAATATTTGTTCTACCTTTAGCTCCTCGTTGGGTTCGACACTCTTACTTATCAAAAACTGTTGCGATCCCCTATACTTGTGGGTTATCATGCCTTCACCTGTGAGTTGCGACAAGTTCGTTGGCCATCCGCTGGCATGTTCAAGCCAGAGATACCAGAGAAATATTATGGGAGACTGAACCCGGTAGATTTCTTGAGCATCTACACCATTGTTGTTCAAGCTCCTAGGGGAAGAGATGACAAGGTGTTCGCCAATTACTCCCCTTTGGAACACAAGCCAAAACAGAGGTCTTGGCTGATGCACATGCCGGAGAACTCCATTTCGACTTGGGCTGACCTATGCCATGAGTTCGTTGGCACCTTCACAGGCGGCCATCAAGAACCAGGGCGGCCCAGCGACTTGCAGCTTCTCCCGCAGAAAGAAGGAGAGACTTTGCAGAAGTACATGTAGAGGTTCACCCGAGTTCACAAAAATATTCCAGACATCCACCCCTTAGTTGTGATAGCTGCTTTCCAGTCCAACGTGCGCAATCATCGAATATGTTCCAAGATGAACATCCAACCGCCCAAGACTGTGAAGGAGCTTTACACTCTGTTGGATAAGTGTGCTCAAGTGGAGGAGGGGAGATGGCTCCCCTGAGAAGTGGATGGCGTCGACATTGACTTAGAGGATGATGACGGACCACCCATCAGAAAAAGAAGAACAAGAAGTGCAATAAAAGGCGCAAGGATAAGGAAGTGATGACCGTTGAGGGATCGGGCACACCTAGTACCGGTGGGAAGGCCAAGACTGAGGTACCTGGCAAGGAAGTTGCCGCGTGCATTGATTGCCGGGAAGCCGCAGCTACCGAGAAGGCTGGGAAAGTTGACGGGCCATACCGGAAGATCCATCGGACCAAGGGCCATGATCTACAGGAGTGTCATCGGGTTGAGCAGCTCATCAAGAAGCAGAGGGCTGAATATGAGAAGCGTGATAGAGAAAAAGGTCACAATGGAGCTGGCGGGAAGGGCCGAGGCGGCGGAGGAAGCCGACCCAGCAAGGCTCCTCAGAATCAAGGAAAACCCGCCAGAGGCCGTGAGAAGGAGGATTGCAATGATGAGAGTGACAAAGGAGATGAAGAGGAAACCAGTGAGCAGGAATTTCAGAAAGCCACTAACGCCCTGTGCATTGACGGGGGTGCATCTCTGCACTCCTCTCACCGCCAACTTAAACAGTGGACACGTGAAGTCAATGTCGTGGAGCCAGCGGCAGATTCTCGGAGGCCTCTAAACTGGCCCCGCACGCTCATCATCTTTGATGAATAGGATCACCCTGACCACACCACCGTGGTAGGGTGCTTGCCGTTGTTGGTCTCAGCAACAATCCGCAACCTCAAAGTCACAAAGATGTTGGTTGACGGCGTGGCCGGGTTGAATCTGATTTCTCCAAAGGTCGTCAACAAACTTTAGATAGCAGAGGAAGAGCTCAAGGCTACTGGTATGTTTCAAGGAATCAACCCCGGCATGATCATCTTAAGGGGAAGATCACGTTGCTGGTGATATTCGGGGGGGGGCAGTTGAATTACCGGACTGAAATGATCATGTTTGATGTGGTCAACCTCCCCCTACCGTACAAGGCAATCCTTGGTCGCCCAGCTCTATCCAAATTTATGGCAGCGTCCCACTCCGTCTACAACACCTTGAAGATGCCAGGGCCAATAGGGGTCATTTCCATTCCATCAGACGAGAAGGACACAATCATTTGCGTGTACAAGATTGATATGTCTCCAACGTATCTATAATTTATGAAGTATTCATGCTGTTATATTTATCATTCTTGGATGTTTTACAACCATTTTATAGCAACTTTGTATCATTTTTTGGGACTAACCTATTGACCCAGTGCAAGTGCCAGTTGCTGTTTTTTGCTTGGTTTTTACATCGCAGAAAATTAATATCAAATGGAGTCCAAACACCGCGAAACTTTTTGGAGAATTTTTATGGACCAGAACACCCAGTGTTGGCCAGAGCAGCACCTGGGGGGTGCCCCGAGGGTGGCACAACCCACCAAGGCGCATCTGGGGGCCCAGGCGTGCCCAGGTGGGTTGTGCCCACCTCGGTGGCCTCCCGCACCCGCTCTTTACCCTACTAATTCCCAAAAATTCCAGAAACCCCCGGGGTTACCCTAGATCAGACATTACGCCAGTGCAAGGCTTTGTAGCCATCGAAAACCAATCTAGAGCCCATTTCGGCACCCTGCCGGAGGGGGGAATCATCACCGGTGGCCATCTTCATCATCCCTTGGGGCTGAGGGTTTGTACCAGTTGCTATGTGTTTAATCTCTCACTCTGTCTCTCCCTCGTGTTCTTGAGATGTCACGATCTTGATGTATCGCGGGCTTTATTAATATAGTCGGATCATATGGTGTTTTCCCCTCTCTATCTTGTTGTGATGAATTGAGTTTTTCCCTTTGAGATTTTGTTGTTATAGAATTGAAACCGTTTATGGATTTGGGAGCACTTGATATATGTCTTCCATATGAATACTCGTGGTGACAATGTGGTATCGTATTGATTCACTTGATATATGTTTTGGCACTCAACTCGCGGACTCGCGAGGTGACATTGGGGTAATCTATGTATAGGGGTTGATGCACGTTCTTGTCTTTGTTTCTCCGGTAGAAATCTTGGGGAACTCTTTGAAGTTCTTTGAGTTGGATTGAATATTATTAATCTGAATTTGCTTTGGTGTTTTTTAGTACGAACTCTTGGTTAGATCGACCGGATAGAATAGCTTCGTTTTATTTCAGTACGAACACTAGGATAGATTGATGGGAAAGAATAGCTTTGAGGTGGTTTCACACCCTACAAACAATTCCATCTTATGTTCTCCGCTAGATAGGAACTTTGGAGTGATTCTTCGTTGCATGTTTAGGGACGGTTATATGATCCAATTATCTTAGCATCGTTCAGAGATTGCACTAATGAAAGTACGGACCCTAGGCCTCATTTCCAAGCATTGACGTACCATTTTTGCGCCTGTTTACCATTTGCTATCTTGCTGTTTTTATATATTCAGATTATAAAAATATATTTCTACCATCAATATTACACTTTTATCACCATCTCTTTGCCGAACTAGTGCACCTATACAATTTGCCATTGTATTGGGTGTGTTGGGGACAAAAGAGATTTCTTGTATTTGGTTGCAGGCTTGTTTGAGAGAGACCTTCTTCATCCTACGCCTTCACAGATTGATAAACCTTAGGTCATCCACTTGAGGGAAAATTGCTACTGTCCTACAAAACTCTGCGCTTGGAGGCCCAACACGAGTCTCAAAGAATAAAGTTGCGTAGTAGACATCAAGCTCTTTTCTGGCGCCGTTGCCGGGGAGGTGAGTTCTTGAAGGTATATCATTAGATCTTGCAATCAAATCTTTTAGTTTCTTGTTTTATAACTAGTTTGGTTTATAAAATAAAACTACAAAAATGGAATTGAGGTTGCATCATATTATTCATCTTTATAACGTATTTCGTGAAAATGATGGAACGGAAAATTGTGCTCAATTGATAGAAGAAGAATTCAATAGAATGTTTGGTATAAATGATGAGCATGATTGCAATATTGTTAGTATGAATTCTTTGAATATCCATGATGCTAATGATATGCACAGCCATAAGCTTGGGGATGCTATGTTTGATGAAGATGATATTTTTAGTCCCCCAAGATTTAATGTGAAAATTTGTTATAATGATTGTGTGCCTCCTATTTATGATGATTATAATGATGAATGTGGATTTGGAGAGGTCATGACTTTATTTAGTGATGAATCCACCATTTTGGATGAGGCTTCAATTGACTATGATAACAAAGTTGCTATCTATGATGATTATGGTGATGAAATGTATGTTATAAAGAATAAAGATAACCATGAAACTTGTCCTCATGATTTTAATTTTCACTCTCATGATAGTTATTTTGTTGAGTTTGCTCCCAGTACTATTGTGTAAAGCCCCGAGTCCGATGCGCCAGGTGTCTTCCAGTTATTCGCTATCTTTGCCATGTCATTTGCTTGCGTGTTGCACTTTTCCATGTCATCATGTGCATTGCATCATCATGTTTTTCGAAACATGCATCCGGTCTTTTTCTCCGTTTTCCATTTCGGAATCCGACACTCTCTCTTGCACCCATTGCACCTCTCAGTTCTTGTTTCGTGGGCAGGAGAAAACGTTCTCGGAATGGGCCGAGATTTGTCGAGTGGTCTTGGTATATCACCGGTAGACCGCCTGTTAAATTTCGTTCGATTTGGAGGTCGTTTGATGCCCCAACGGTTAACCGTGTAACCCAAGACCCCCTTCTCTTTGCAACCCAGCCCACTAGCCCATCTAAACCCCCTCCATGCTCTCCGTCATTGGATCACGAGCATATGGGCGAAAACTGCACCTCATTTGGACTCTCCTAGCTCCCATCCAAAATCGTAGTCCAAACCCTACCTTCCTGTCCACGCCGCCTCGTCCACATCCAGCATCTCCATTGCCATCTCATAGCTTTCCACCCATGACTTGGGGGATAAATCGGCAGTGTAATTCGGCACCTTGCGCGGGCGTTTGAAATCCTTGGGTAGTCATACGTTGCGCAATGCTGGGACAAGACATGGTACTCCCAAAGAACTGGAGATAACCCCTGGTTCCACCGACGTCATTGGACGAACCGGAGTGAGGTGACGAACCGGAGTGAGTTGACGGACCGGAGATTTGTGCTACGCCACTAAGTCGGCTTGTCGACGTGCCCTAGCGCGATCCACTACATCCTGAGCATTGCCACCGCCGCCCGCCGGGTTATGGCCACGGGGCGGATTACGATTCCGCGCGCTGCATGATAAGGTCGATTCATCGATATGCCTGCTATAGCTCCGGCTCGGGCGGGGAGTAGAATGAATCCTTTCGCGGCTATATGAATAAGCCTGCTGCTGAGTCAAGGCCGTTTGGAGGAGCTCCCTAGCCCGTCGTGTCTCAACTGCTACTCAGGACTCGCCATCAATCGGGAGAGCCGCCAATCGTGAAGCGGCAGAAACGATGTTATCCAACGGGTTAGAGTAATGACCCAGAGGCGTTGAGACGTGTCATGATGGGACATCGTTCTGATGAGGCTGAGGCGTCGGATCCGTCGCGCGCGGCTGAACTGGTGCCCCGGTCCCAGGTGCCTCCGCCCTGTTTACCACTGGCTGGTTGCTAGTGCCTGCTCCTGTAGTGTTAAAGAGATTTCTTGCCTCAAAAACCGGCGGGAGGTGCGACCTGTATCTTCTTCTCATGACATCATCTGACGCACTCTGATCCAGCATAAGCCGGTAAGCCTGAGCGTCTAACTCGGCCCGCTCTGTAGCCATCCTGGTGTTCTCTGCCGCCAGGTCCGCTTTAGCTTGAGTTATCTGATCCTTCACCTTTGCAATCTCCGTGTTGTGATGATCCCGGTTTCCCGCGTCCACCTCTGCTACCAGCAGCGTTGCCAAAGCGCCGAACAAATAGGACAAAACCTGAGCCGGAGGCGGCGCAGAGCCCCCTGCTCCTGCTGGTGTTGCTGCTGCTGAGCCGGAAAGCATTGCTGCAGTGGTAGAAGAGTGCGACGCTGATTGCGTACCGGTCATGAAGACCGCGACCCGACTCGGCGGATCAAGGAGGTCCGGAATACTATTGCCATCGGAACCACCACAAATCCGGCCATCCTGCAGCTTATATAGTGACTCGGTCTCTCCGGTTGAAGACTCGTCATCAGAGTAGACAACGGTTTCGCCACCAGATGCCAATATATCCTCATATTCCGCTCCATGGATGACACCTATGAAGGCACGCTTTACAGCGGGCTGAACCTAGGCAAATCTTGCATGTTGAGCCGCCTCGATGATGTCGGTGCAGATGTCAGGCCCAAGAATGTAAACAAAAATTTACAGCGGTCAGTTTTTGCCGGTGAAGACAAAAATTCCGCCAAAGGGGACCCGGTCCCCGTACTCAATTGAGCCGGCCTTGGGGCTCCATCCTACATCGTCGATGTAGAGCTTGCCGCGATGACTTTTAGTCATCCGGCCCACAGTGTATCCCTTGACTCCTTCGAAGGTGCCCTTCAAGAACTCGAAACCATCGTGCGATAGCCCCACGGTGAGCACCAACTGCCGTGTTTTTGTCATGACAGTCGTCCTCGTGAAAGGACTTAGTCGTGGAGCCATCGCCACGGGTTAGCTTAAAGGGGTTTAAAGCGGTCAAAGGAGACAAGAGTTTATACTGGTTCGGCCCCTTATGATGAAGGTAAAAGCCTACTCCAGTTTTGATGGAATTGCTAGGGTTTCGATGACCAGGGAGCGAATCCGCTTTGCCTGGCTCTCGACTTGTTTTTCTGTTGTCCCTAAACCGCCGCCGGGTCGCCCCTTTATATACACAGGTCGACGCCCGCCGGTTTACAGAATCCCGAGGCCGGATCATAAACGTGTCTGGCTTGGTATCTACTCCTTCTATCTTACAATACAAGCTATATATCAATGTCGGTTTATGTCTACAGGCCTTAACCCGCCTTTGGGCCATGGGCCTTCATGAAGCGCCACCATCTTTGTCTTCATGGCCTTCAAATAAAGTAATCGTCACGGGGATAATCCGGCCTCTCCTGGCCGGTTTATGTCCAGTAGTAATATCCCCAACACTTCCCCTTCCTCGTGCCGCCGGACATGTCCAACCTCGGCGGACATGTCCAGCAGGCCACATCGCCCGACAAATAGCAGGCCTCCACATCATCCGCGCCGCCACTCGCAGCCAATCCTAGCCCGCCACATCACCTCCCTATGCGTCCCACAACGCAGGGGCCGCCGGAGCCCATCCCGAGCCCGCCGCGGGCCGAATCGGGCCCGGTCACCGCCGCCGCCCGCGTCTCACCTCGCCCACGCTGCCTAGCTCCGTCGGCGCCGCCAGCAACGCCCGACGCCCGGCCCGGTCTCCGCCGCCCATCGCCGCCAGATGCCGCCACCGCACCTCCTTCCGCACCGAACCGGCGCCGCCTTGCTGCCTGGTTGCCGCTTCACCATGGTCTGTTGCCCCGCCTCCTCACCGGCGTTCGCCGCCCCGCCGCCCCGACCTCGCCCCGGCCGGGCTCTGGAACTCTCGTCCCCACCGCCAAGCTCCACCATGCGACGCCGCCAGGGTCCCCCGCCTCCTCTCTGACCTCGCACCAGCCGGATCTGGCATGGAGGTCGCCGGGTCTACCGTCCCCTCGCTCGCCGGCGACCTGATCGCCGCGCTCCACCGCTCTGGATTGGGAGATCCTGATCCATTCGCCTCCTCACGCCGTTGGCCTCGCGTGGGCCACGGCCCAGCTCCGCACCGGCTCCCCGACCAAAACCGCCGCAGCCCAACTCCCTCAGGCCCAAGGCCACGCTGGTGAGCGAGCCCACCTAGTCCCCGCCCTGAGCGTCAACTCTATTTTTTTGGCCAAGTCTTTTTAATTTCAGCATCATGTTAGCTTCTTGTGAGGACCATAAGTATGTGCATTCTTGTCCGATTGCTATGTTGGATATATCCAAATGTTCATCTTACAGTGCTCTACATGGTAGTGTCCTTTGCATGCATGTTAGGATGCATTATGCCATGTTAATCATCATTGCAAGAGTGCTATATGATGTTAACTGCTGAAACTTGTTATAACGTGTTGTTCTGTCTTTTTCGTTGCATTTTGTGTGTGCATCTTTTGTGCATCATGTCTACATGTTTTAAGAGCATATACATGCAATCTTTACAGTGGTGCAAACCATGTATTTTATGTGCCTTGTGGTGACTAGCACAAGCTTGTGAAGTGTGCTACTTAATGTTGCTGATTTCTAAGACTGTGAATTTTGCTAAGTCTCTAACTGTTACATTGTGATGCCATGTTTGTTTGAAGCTACCATCAATTCGATGCATAATCTAGAGGTACCTAGTTCACATGGTTTGATTTCCATGTTATGCTCTATCATGCCATTCCTTTTGGTTCCTCATATATGTCATGTAGCATATGTTTTCGTTGCCACGAACATGCCTAAATGATGTTCCAGTTTTCTGTTATCTTCATGATGCCATGTTGTGAGCTTGTTATTGATTGATCTATGCCTCTTTTGGAGATGTTCCAATTACATGATTTGAAGTATGCTATGATTACTTTGTACACATGTAAAGTTTGTTAATTTTGGACTTCATATGTCCTCTGTTCCAAGCTTGCAAACATGCTATGTTGTTGTGGATGATTTACACTTGCTGAAATTGTTAAAACATTCAATCTTGTTTTGATGGTTCCCACTAGTCCATGAGTCATATGTATATGATGCCTTGATGTTATTTGCTCTTGGTTAGGTGCATTTTGATGCATGCCCTTGGTTTTCATTATAACTTGATGTAGCTTGTCTCTTTCTTGCTCTAAAGTTGCCATCATGCTAATTCTGTCATCATGTTAACAACATGTTCCTTTTTGCATGAATCATTATGATTACTCCATGATTCATATGAACTCGTGCCCATGGACTAAGTTGAATAATATGATGTTTGATACATGCCCGTGTCTTTTGCGTGTTTATTTAAGTTGTTATGCTTGCTTTTATGTGCCTCCATCAGCATCATAATGTTATGTTTTGCATTCCTAGATTTCCTCTTAAGTATGAGAATCAGCTTATATCATGTTGCATCTTGTCTTGTAGATTGCCATTGATCTATGGGTCATATGGAGATGCTTAGTAATCATGAAGTGCATGTCAAGTTTGTGTCCTTATGATTCCTGTAGCATATTGTTTCCTAGATTGCAAAGTGCTTAGTTGTTGTTTTGGGCACATTGTGTTTGAATCTTGTTTCGTGTGTATGTGTTGAACCGTTGCTCCGTTTTGAGCATGCTCTATATGAAATTTTCTTAGTTTTGCATGTAGTTTCATGTTACCTTGTTGCATCCTTCTTTTGGAGTGTTTGTGATGTTGTTTTGCTTGCATTTGCATCAATGCCATGGTTAACTTGTTTTGCTCATATCTTCTAGACCGTAGCTCCAAATTAAACGAACTTTATATGTAACTTGACTAGAAAACCTTGTAGATAATTTTGGTGCATTTTAACCTAATGTTTAACAACTTCAACATTATGTTGTAATCAGATCTGGACCAATTTCGAAATTTGCATATGAGGACTTACCGGAATTATTATATGTTGTTTCAGGCCTCATTTAAACTTGCTTTGATGTGTTGCTCTTGTATGCATCATCTCTTGCCATGAGTAGCATCATGTACCCTTGTCATGCATCATACTTGGTTGAGCGTCATGTCTTGCTTATGTGTTGTGTGTTTACCACGTTGTTTGCTTCTTTATGGTTGTGGACCTTCTCGATAGTTCCTGTTTCGTTGCGATTGTGAGGATTCTTTCGACTACGCTTGGTTCGTCTACGTGGCTTCATCTTCTTCATGTACTCGTTCTGCTTCCTAGCGGGATTTCAGGCAGGATGACCGTCACCTTGGATCTCACTAATATCTTTGCTATGCTAGTTGTCTCGATGCTATCGTTATGTCGTGCTACCTACCACTTGTTTATCAAGCCTCTCAAATTGCCATGAAAACCTCTAACCTTTTAACCCTTCCTAGCAAACTGTTGTTTGGCTATGTTACCGCTTTGCTCAGCCCCTCTTATAACATTCTTAGTTGCAGGTGCAGATGCAGTTTGTTCCATGTTGGGTCATGGATTTCATGGATATCATGGGATATCACAATATCTCTTATTTAATCAATGCATCTATATAGTTGGTAAAGGGTGGAAGGCTCAGCCTTATGCCTGGTGTTTTGTTCCAGTCTTGCCGCCCTAGTTTCCGTCATACCGGTGTTATGTTCCTTGATTTTGCGTCCCTAACACGATGAGCGGTATGGGACCCTCTTGACAGTTCGCTTTGAATAAAAATCTTCCAGCAAGGCCCAACCTCGGTTTTAACATTTGCCTAATAACAACCTAAACTTTTCCCTAGGGAGTTATAAACCCTAGGGTCATCTTTATTAAACCCCCGCCCTGGCCAGTGCTCCTTTGAGTGTTGGTCCAAACTGGGCGATGTCCAGCGCCCCCTGGGCAACCAGGGTCTTAGCCAACCCGATGTCAGTCCCATCCGGTGTGCCCTGAGAACAAGATATGCGTAGCTCCTATCGGGATTTGTCGGTGCATCGGGAGGTATTGCTGGTTTTGTTTTACCATTGTCTAAATGTCTTATGCACCGGGATTCCGAGTCTGATCGGGTGTCCCGCGATGGAGGATTGTCTCCGCGGATCATGAGCTTGTCATGGGCTAAGTTGGGACACCCCTACAAGGTTTAAACTTTCGAGAGCCGTGCTCGCCGTTATGTGGCAGATGGGAATTTGTTAATATATGGTTGTAGAGGACTTGAAGTAAACTCAATTAAAATACACCAACTGCATTGCGTAACCGTGATGGTCTCTTTTCGGGGAAGCTCAAGAAGAGAACACGGTTGGGTTATGTTTGAAGGTAAGTAGTGCATGATCACTTCTTGATCATTACTATTTTGCGACCGTTTGCGTAGTTTCTCATCTTACTCTTGTACTCGTAAGTTAGCCACCATACATTGCTTAGTCGCTGCTGCAACCTCATCAGTTACCCCTTTTCCTACCCATTAAGCTTTGGTAGTCCTAATACCCATGGTAATGGGATTGCTGAGTCATCGTGACTCACAGATTACTACACAGCAGTTGCAAGTACAGGTAATGCGATGATCATGATGTGAGAGCGATGTTTTGCTTGTCTTGGAGTTCTTCTTCTTCCATGTCGATCCTGGGTTAGGTTCCTGGTCGGCAACCTGGGCTGGCAGGGTGGATGTCGTTTGAGCTTATGTTTGTGATTCATCCATAGTCGGCCGTTGTTCTATGTATGCTGTATTGATTTATTCTCGTGGAATTGTATGCCTTGTGTATGTATCCCCATCTATTATGTAATGGTTGATGTAATGATATCCACTTGGCAAAAGCACCTCAATATGTGGTTCTATCCTTGGTGGGACCTTCGAGTCTCTTTAGGATAGTATCACATACTGGGTGTGACAAGTTGGTATCAGAGCCTCGACCGACCCTAGGACCCCCCTTGTTTGATCGTATAGTTTGGCCGTTGTCGAGTCTAGAAGAAATTTTTTTGTAGTCTAGTTATATACGAGAGTAGGAATTCTTTTTACTCCTCAGCCCCCTGCGTTGCTCTGGTAAGGAACCCTCACGTAGGTACTTTGATTACTCCTCTTCCCCTTCAATTTTTTTTAGAATCACATGGTTAATGTTCGTTCGCTGTGATGTCGGCTCTTTTCATCCGGTGCATTTCTCGTCAAGTTGACTCGACCCTCGTCGTCTTCTGCAAAATCAGTCTTCAGTTCTTTCTCAATCGACGTTGTTCCCCATATGAAGTTGTCTTTGTGTTTTCCACCCGCCCACCCTTTTTCTTCGTGAAGGCGGAGTTCGTAATCGAGTATCCATCCTACTCGTGCAAACCATTGCATTCTTTCCTCAATCATTTCAACCGATGTTTTCCTATTCAAATTATTCGTCGATTCCCCGTTCCGAGTTGCCTGTGTTTTCCTGCCCTCCCACCCGTTTTTCTTCCCGGAGTCTGACCCTCTATTCGAGCATCAATTTGATAGGTGTGGAGTCTTTTCGGTCTTTCTTCAAGTGTCTCAACTGGGGAATTCTAGTCTAGTTCATCTTTGTTCGTCTCATTTTCTTTCTGGTGGATCCAATTAAAGTTTTTCGTTGTTATCATATTCTTTTCATCAACTCAAGTGTTTCCCTTACTCGTTCGCATCTCGCCATTTAATCCTTCCGGAGTGATGAAGACATCCCAGAAGATTCGTGTTTGTCTTCAGTAATTTCGAGGTTGTCACTTCATTCAAGTCTTTTAGTTGTTCTGGTGCATCATTTCTCTTTCAAACAATCCTTTCCAACTGTGTGTCTTTTCAGTGGGCCCTAACTCACAGGTCTTTTCCCAGGATCTTACCACACTCTTCTAATTTTCCCGGAGTTTTTCTCAAATTCTTTTCTAAGTTTGACGTAACAATGAATTTCATCAGTCTGTTGCTTTCCCAAGATCGATTTCAAATTATTTTTGTCTCAACCTCTTCTATTTTTTTCTCCCGTAGTATCTCAACAATTTTGGTGGTGTTTCTCGTCATCTTTCTCAACATTTGAAGACCGAAGCAGAGTTTTCCTCTAAATCTTGTCCGTTCTCTCAGAGATTCGTGGTTCTAGCTTCATGTTATCCTCTCAAATTGTTTCTAATCGTGCGATTTTTTTCTTACCCATCCGGAGTATTTCAGGAGTTGTTTTTCCGTTTCGATTATCCGGAGGCCTCCATTGCAGAATATTTCTTCGTTCCAAGTTTTTAGCTTCGTTCGTTCCCATGATTTTACCGGTGCTTCGTTCAAGCATTCTCTAATCAGTTCGCGATCTCTTCATTCTCTTGCATCTTGATTCACTCAAGTATCTTCGTTCATTTTCTAATTCCTCCCGGTGATTCATTCTATTTCCTCTTTCTTTTTCAAATTCTCATGACGATTTGTTCTCTTCTCATTGTCCTTTTCATTGTCATGGTGGTTCATTCAGGATTTTCTCCTCATTTGCTATTGTATCAATTCATTCATTCTTTCCAATCATACCAGTGGTTCATGAAGACTTTCCCAAGTTTTGCGCTATATCGCCCCTAATCTTTCCCAACGCGAATAAGTAGTATGCAAATCCATTACTTCTCATCAATTTAATTGGTGAAGAGTAAGCATAACATAATTCTTATTCTTCTTTCGTCTAGTTGATTAATTCCTTCCTTCGGAGATTTTTCATGATGAATAATCTCTGGGTTCTAAGTTGTTCATCTTTTTCTTTCTCGGAGTTCAAAGTTTTCTCGGTTATATCGTCATAACCTCCATCTAAATCATCGCAAGTATCTAATCTTATTCTATTTGTCCTTCAACTCTATCTCATCCTCCTTTTGTTACCGGAGTTCTTCTTGGTGGGTCAGTAGGATTTAATTCATCCTTCTAGTATTCATCAAGGTTCTTGTTGGAGAAGTGCAAGCATCTTTTCTTCTTGCGTCTCGAAGTGCAATTAATTCTCTGTATTCTTTTGGAGTGGAGTTTTGCATTTCATCGTTCTTCCCAGCTATTCAATCATTTCCCATTTGTCGCCAGTTATCACGTCATAATTCTGGAGATGTTTTCCATAAGCCCGCAAAAAGCTTATTCTTTTCGTTGCTGAATTTTCAACAACTCCATTCAATCCTTCCTTGCAAGGAGCCCTCTCAACTCAATTGTGGTATAAGTTGTTTTCTTCTTCTATGTTCTTTCATTCCACTATTTCAATTCTTCCGGAGACGTTGTGTTGTCCCTCTCGTCAAGTATCGTTCCATCTTCTCAAGTTCATGTTCTATTCTTTCCATGTTCAGCCAGAGTGTTGCCTAATTCCTTCGTTATTATTCCTTTTCTATCTTCTTCTAACCGGAGTGGTTTCAGAGTCTATCTTATTCCTTGAGTTTTGATTCTCGTCTTATTCGCCGTTCCTTTTTCCTACTCGACTGTTCTTGACTTTCTTCTCTTTCTGTCTTCAGCTCTTGGTTACCTCTTCCTCTTCTCTTCCGTCTCGTTCTTAAGATCTCAGGACGAGATCTCTTGTTAGTGGAGGAGAGTTGTAATGCCTCGAGTCCGATGCGCTATGTGTATTCCAGTTATTCACTGCCTTTGCCATGTCATTTGCTTGTGTGTTGCACCTTGACATGTCATCATGTGCATTGCATCATCATGTTTTTCAAAACTTGCGTCTGGTCTTTTTCTCCTTTTTCCGTTTCAGAATTCGACACTCTCTCTTGCACCCGTTGCAACTCTCGGTTCTCGTTTCGTGAGCGGGAGAAAAACATTTTCGGAATGGGCCGAGTTTTTTCGAGTGGTCTTGGTATATCACCGGTAGACCGCCTGTCAAATTTCGTTGCATTTGGAGGTCGTTTGATGCCCCATCGGTTAACCATGTAACCCAAATCCCTCTTCTCTTTGCAGCCCAGCACCCCTTCATAACAGCCCACTAGCCCATCTAAACCCCCTCCATGCTCTCGTCGTTGGATCATGATCGTGTGGGCGAAAACCGCACCTTATTTGGACTCTCCTAGCTCCCTCTACGTATTTAAAGGCCTCTCCCGTACAAAATCACAGTCCAAACCCTACCTTCCCCTTCCTCACGCCGCCAGACATGTCCAACCTCGCCGGACATGTCCAACCTCGCCGGACATGTCCAGCCGGCCACGTCGCCTGATCAATAGCATGCTGCCATGTCATCCACGCCGCCACCCGCAGCCAATCCTAGCCTGCCACGTCACCTCCCCGCGCCTCCCACTGCGCAGGGCCCGCTAGAGCCCATCGCGAGCCCTCCGCGGGCCGAATCGGGCCCGGTCACCGCCGCTGCTCCTGCCCGCGTCTCACCTCGCCTGCACCACCTAGCTCGCCCGCGCCGCCAGCGACGCCCGCCACCCAGCCCGGAGTCCACCACCCATCGATGCGGGACACCGCCACCGCGCCTACTTCCACACCGAACCGGCGCCACCTTGCCCCTCGGTCGCCGCTTCACTGCCGTCCATCACCCCGCCTCCTTGCTGGCGTTCGCTGCCCCGCCGCCTCGATCTCGTGCCGGCCGACAACCGGAACCCTCATCCCCGCCGCCAAGCTCCGCAACGTGCCGCCACCAGGGTCCCCCGCCTCCTCTCCGACCTCGCACCGGCCGGATCCGGCAGGGAGCTCGCCGGGTCCGCCGTCCCTGTCGCTCTCCGCCGCTCGCCAGCAACCTGCTCGCTGCGTGCCGCCGCAGTGGATCGGGAGGTCCCGATCCAGTCGCCTCCTCTCACCGTTGACCTCGCGTGGGCCACGGCCCAGAGCCTAGCCCATGTCACACCCTTGCTTGTTCATGCATTAGAGTGTTGCATCATGTTTATTTTCCCAGAAAACTGAAATGGGGATGACAGAACCCCCAGCACCCCCTGGAACAACTAGGGTTTACTAAAAACTTTTTCAACGAACCTGAAATGCCCTTCTAAAAAGTCCACCCTTTTTGTTTTGGGTTAAAACCTTTGACAAAAATGGTGCACACTTTTCTAGGACATCATAAGGTCATTGGATTAATTCATTACTAATTGCATTTGGGCAATTTAAATCCTATAAATATTTTAAAATGCCCAAATAATCCTGAAAGTATTTTTAGGCTGTTGAGAATATTTTCAAATGTGCCTTTGAATATTTTTAGGTTTTTCAAAACACAGAACAGGAATAAATAAAAAGAAAAACAGAAAGCAGAGAGAGAGTAGAGGCTTACTTGGCGCCACCTAGCAGGCCCACCTGCCGGCCCAGCCCAGCCACCGCTCCAACGAGCTGCTTGGCTTGGCCAGGCAGGCAAGCAGGTGCTCGACGCCGGCACCTGCGCGCGCCACGCAGCTGCCTGCCGCCCTGCTTCCTCCCCTCGCCATACTGCTGCCCTGGTTCGGTCACACACTCCTCCCCCAAGCTCGTAAACACGCCCTCTCCTCCCCAGCCCCTCTCCCTCGCTCTCCCACACCATGGCCGACGCCGCCGCGCCAGCGCCACCGTGATAACCGCGTCCGTCATCGTCCCCGTTCCGCGTCACCATGTCCACGAGCTCCGCCGTCGTCGACTACGTAGAGCAGGCCGAGCCCCGAGTGCTCGCCCGCTCTAGAGTTGCCCCGACCCTGTCTTCCCCAACTCCGGCCGCCGGAGATGCCCTTAGCCTTCACCGCAGCACTAGCTCATCCCCGACCTTGCCGTCTGCCTCGTTGTGATCGCCGTGAGCCCAACTACCTCCTCCCCCTCTCCATTAACTCCCTCCTGCACCGTGCGCACCGCACCACGCTCACCCGAGCACCCGCCGCCGCCGAGCTCGTCGTCGACGTGACTCCGTCCACCCACCGGCCACACCATTATGACCAATGCACTCACTGCACTCGCAGGAGCCCGTAGCACCACTCCACGTGCCTCGCCGTGCCCTGTAGCCTCGGTTTCGACCTTGCCCGAACTCCGGCGACCGCCAAGGTCGTCGCCGGCGACGTTTCCAGCCACCCCAGCTCAACCCACTGCCACCACTCGATGCGGCTTGCTCCCAGCTACGCGTAGGTGCTCTCCACCATCGTTTTGGTCGCCAGAGCACGAAACCCACATCACCCCGCCGCGTCTAGCCTCGCCGGCGGCTAAACGCCGGCGAGTTTGACCCTGTTTGACCTCGTGTGGGCCCAGGTTGGCCTCCCCTAAGTCTATGACACGTAGGACCGCCCTGCTAATTAACTTAGTTTAGCACTAACCAAAATTAGTTAGTTAATTAACTACTGACACGTGGGTCCCACTGGTCAAGTTTGACCTGGACCGGCCCCGTTGACCACTGACGTCACCCTGACACAATGCTGACACAATAACTCCCAATTACTGGAATTATTCTTATACAGGAAATTTCAGAAAATATTACAAACTTCAAAAATTCATAACTTTTAGTCTGTAACTCCAAATGCAAAGATTTATATATGAAATTTGATCAGAAAAATTCAATCTTTCCATCTGTAATGGTTTCATGCATGACAAAACACTTTAACCTTGCTGTTTAGGTGAAACAAGATAATACACTTATAATGGTTAAGAACATAAGCTTCCATTTGAATCTTTCATTCAAATGGACCCAAACCAACTTGTTTCACAATGCATTAGGCAGGACACCTCATATTGCCATGTCATAGCATGCATCATATTGTTGCATATTGCCATGTGATGATTGTGTTCTATGGTGTCTTCCGTGGTAGGTTTTGCCTCCGAGGATATTTCCGAGTATCCAGCTGAAGGGCAGTACCCTACTACTACTCCATCAGGCAAGCAGCCCCATTGATCATATCGATACAATCCCATGTTCTCGCTTCTGCTCTCTTTGTCTGCATTAAGACAACAACGTTTCAAACTGCTGTGTGCTGCGGTAGTTGAACCCTTATCCTCTGCATGACCTGTCATTGCCACAGTAACTAGATGAAACCCACTAGCATGTGTAGGAGTTGACTGAGCCATGTGTGTGTTTCCTACCTTGCTATGCCTGCTATGCTTAGGGTTGTGTCAGGTCTGGTTTATCTAGGTGATGGGCTAGAGTGAAATGATTACGACCGTAATGTGAGGGATGTGTTGAACATGATTTGGTAAAGGTATCGATGAGAGGCCTTGTAGGAGTACATGGTGGGTTGTTTCATTGAGGCCGTCCCTAAGAACTGAGATCTATATGCGTGATTTAAGATTAAGCTACTACCACACATTGGGCCCTGAAATACGACCCCGCTCAACTTACTGATCCCTCTCGTCCTATGTCCAGGAGTTGCAACTAGTTTCTGGTGTTTATAGGTTATGTGTTGGCGGCCGTGCGTAGCGCTGACCCTAGGGGTGGGCTATGATGCGGTAGATACACCATGGCACGGTGTACCGAGTCGCCCGTTTGGTGTCTCGGGAACCCTGCACACATCGTTTGGGGCCGTTGAGGACACCTGTAACACCACGGATGTAACTTTCCCAATTTGTACTCCAACTCTTGCCGTTTCCGGTGTTAAGTTAATTTATTTTCTCGGGTTCAGGTCTTTGTCTCCATGTGTTGTTATCTTTGTCATGCATCTCATATCATGTCATCATGTGCATTGCATTTGCATACGTGTTCATCTCATGCATTCGAGCATTTTCCCCGTTGTCCGTTTTGCATTCCGGCGCTGCGTTCTCCTCCGGTGGTCATTTCTACCTTTCTTTCATGTGTGGGGATTAAACATTTCTGGATTGGACCGAGACTTGCCAAGCGGCCTTGGTTTACTACCGGTAGACCGCCTGTCAAGTTTCGTATCATTTGGACTTCGTTTGATACTCCAACGGTTAACCGAGGGACCGAAGAGGCCTCGTGTGTGTTGCAGTCCAACACCCCTCCAATTTGGCCCAAAACCCACCTAAGCCTTCTCCATCATCTAGATTTTTCGATCACGATTGTGTGGCCGAAAACCGCAACTCATTTGGACTCTCCTAGCTCCCTCTATGCCTATAAATAGGTCCCCCTCGAAAAATCTCGGATCCCCCTCCCCGAAACCCTAGAAATCGCCTCCGCGCGCTGGACATTGTCCGCACCGCGCCGGACGTCGTCGCCGCCCACTCCCGTCGCGCCACATGGCGCCTCCACCGCCGCGGCCCGCCTGGCCCAGGGAGGGCCCTCGCGAGCCCGCGCCTGCCGCCGCCCTCCTCCCACGTCGCGTCGCCCGGGGCCTCTCCTCCCCGCACTCCGGCCGCTGAGCCGCCTCGCAGCCCTTCGACGCCGGCCGCCGTGGTCGCCGTCGCCGGACGCCGCCGCCTCGCCCGGTCGCCGCGCCGCCTCCGCCGCCCCGCGCCCGTCCTCCACCAGCGCCGCCCCGCCTCTTCCTCCCTCTACTCCGGCCATCATCGCCGGCGAGGTCCCGGCGAACCTCGGTTCACGTGCCATGAATAGTAAACCCTAGATCTGCGAGGTGTTTTTTCTCTAAGTCCCGAACTTCCAGATCCAAGTGCTCATGTTCATAGCCTCGTTACTTTGCATCCGTAGCTCCGATTCATGCATATAGAATATCAAATTGTTCATCTCAGAGAGTACATCATTTCATTCCATTGCATCATTTTCATTTGAGTTCATCTTGATGCCCGAAATGATGTTAGAAGAGGGCTACTTGAGATAATTGTCAGATCTGCTACTCCATTTGCATATTTGTCATTTTTGCCATGATTATTGTGTGCATGATATGCCATGAATCAGAAAGACGCAATCCTTTGCATGGATATGATGTACCGCGATGCAGTCTCGGCAGAGGCCGCGGTAGCGGCAGTTCCCGCCATGGAAAGCAAAGGAAAGAAGAAGGATAGCGGGGACACCATCAAGGAATCCGAGAACCGTACCTCTCTGGAGTGTGCTGCGCCTATCGATGACTTGCCAGAGAGTTCCAACAGCAAGAGATCCAAGGTTGTTGCACCCCAAGTGAAGAAGGTCCCGGCTGCGCTGGCTGGCGTTGATGGTACCTTCACTATCAGCGCCACCCTTGACAACAAATAGGGAAGTGCGCTAGTTGCCTTCCTGTGGACGAATATCGATGTGTTTGCCTAACAACCATCTGATATCCCCTTTGTTCCAAGAGAGGTAATCGAGCACCACCTTGCTGTTTGCCCACATGCCCGACCCGTCAAGCAGAAGGTTCGAAAGCGGGCCGTCGAAAGGCATCAGTTCATTGCAGAAGAGATTAAGAATCTTGAGGCAACTGGTTTGGTGAGAGGAGTACTGCATCCAACATGGTTAGCAAACCAAGTAGTCGTGTGCAAGGCTCATGGGAAATGGAGGCTTTGCATAGATTTCACAGATATCAACAAAGCTTGCCCGAAGGACCCATTTCCCTTGCCGCTCGTCGACCTGGTCATGGACTCCAATTCGGGCTATGATTTGCTCTCCTTTCTAGATGCATATTTGGATATCATTAGATCTTCATGTCTAAGGAAGACAAAGAGAAGACCTCGTTCATTACTCCATGTGGTACATACTGCTTTGTCCGCATGCCTTTTGGATTAAAGAGTGTCGGGTCCACTTTTGCAAGAGCAGTCCAGATTGGTTTTGAGCCATAGCTGCAGAGACATTAAGGCTTATATGGATGATATTGTGGTCAAAACCAAGGACAAAGAAACCCTCATACAGGATTTGGAGGAAACATTTGTGAATCTGTGCAAGATCAACTTGAAGGTGAATCCAGAGAATTGTGTGTTTGGTGTCCCCTCTGGCAAGCTACTTGAGTTCTTTGTGTCCCATCGTGCGATCGAAGCCGAGCCCAACAAGATCGTAGTACCCAGGACAGTCAAAGATGTGAGGTGCTTGACAGGATGCATTACCGCACTTAGCAGATTCATCTCAAAGTCTGCCAAGCGCATCGTGTCGTTCTTCAAGATCTTGAAGAAGGCAGGGCCTATGAAGCGGACCCCGGAATTAGATGCAACTTTACAAGAGTTGAAGACCTTCCTATCCTCTGTACTCACTTTGGTCGCACCCGAACCACAAGAGTCGTTGCTGCTGTACTTGGCGGCGACTAATCAAGTGGTTAGTATGGCCTTAGTGGAATAGCGGGAAGTAGAGGAAACAGAGAGTGAGAAAAGCCTGGCAAGACCGGATGAGGATCAGGGCAAAGAAGAGCACGACAGCAGGGGCAACCCCAACGACGCAGCAAGGAAGAAAGTGGTGCAGTGCCCAGTGTACTTTGTTAGTTCCCTGTTACAGGGGCTTGGTCGAGGTACTCTGGCTTGTAAAAGTTGATTTTTGGCCTCATCACGGCCTTAAGGAAACTGCACCACTACTTCCAAGCCCATGAGATCACGGTGGTCACTCGCTTTCCATTGCGAAGAATACTCCAAAACCCTGAGGCTACTGGCAGGATAGTGGAGTGGGCTTTGGAGTTATCCAACTTTGGTCTGAAGTTTGAGAGCACATCAGCGATTGAGAGCATGGCATTCGCAGAGTTTATTGCAGAATGGATGCCAACCCCTGATGAAGAAGTGCTAGAGATGGTTACCCCGGCAAGGAAGCACCCCAATAATGGATTATGTATTTCGATGGTGCTTTCTCCCTACAAGGTGCTGGAGGTGGCGTGCTTCTCATTGCTCCCACTGGGATCACTTGAAGTACATCGTCGAGATGCACTTTGCCCCGGAGGAGGCGACCAACAATACAACAGAGTATGAAGGGCTCCTTGCCAGGCTTAGGATTGCCGCTGAATTGGGAATCAAGAAGCTGCTCATTCGAGGAGATTCACAACTTGTGGTGAGACAAGCCAACAAGGATTCCCAAAGTCCATTGATGGAGGCATACATTAAGGAAGTGAGGAGATTCGAGGAGTGCTTTCACGGATTGCAAACAGAGCACGTACCCCGTGCGGAAAACAACATAGCTGATCATCTGTCAAAGTGTGCTGCGCAAAAACTCCTGTCGAACCAGGAACTTTTGTTATCCATCTTACTCAATGCTTCGTATCCCCAGAAACAATGGCCAGAAAGAGGTGGAAGTTGGACTCCGGTAAGCCTATCCCGGTAGAGACCCCTGGGGCTCCTGGTAGGGACCCTGCCAGAAAGAGCTCCCCATTGCTTGTCGGGATGCGCCCTCCTGTCGGGCCACTAGTCCCTGTGGTCAAGGAAGACTCTCCCACAGATGAGGAGGTGCCACTAGTCCTCATTGCCGAGCCCCAGGCTCCAACTTGGGCAAGGCACATAGTCCATTTCCTCCAAACTAGAGAACTTCTCGATGAGCAAGATGAAGCTGAAAGAGTAGCCCGGAGGGACAGTATGTATCAGTTTGTCTATGACACTCTCTACAGAAGGAGGCCCATCGGTATGAAATTGAAGTGCATCTAACGGGAGGAAGGAAAGGAACTACTAGCGTAGATACACAAAGGCATATGCGGCTCCCACATTGGATCAAGAGCATTAGCTGGGAAAGCATGCTAGCAAGAATTCTATTGGCCCACTGCCCTCCAAGATGCAGTCAAGCTAGTCACCAAGTGTGATGCCTGCCAATTCCATTCCAAGAGCATCCACCTGCCTGCACAAGCTCTTCAGACAATCCCTTTGTCATGTCTGTTTTTGGTCTGGGGGCTCGATATCGTTGGCCCTTTCCCCCGAGCTGTCAGGGGCTTTGACTTCTTGTTCGTTGATATTGACAAGTTTACAAAGTGGCTGGAAGTAGCTGCCGTGAGAAAGGTGTTTGCTCAGTCAGCTATCATGTTCTTGAAAGAATTGGTGTGCCGCTTTAGAGTCCCTGCAAGGATCATTACCGAGAACGGCACCCAGTTAACGTGTTGCGCTTTCATGCAATATGTTCATGCCCTCGGAGGCAAGATCTCATTTGCCTCTATTGCACATCCCAAAAGCAATGGGCAAGCTGAGATGGCAAACACTGAAGTGCTGCGAGGACTCAAGAAAAGAAAATTTGATACACTACGGAAGCATGGCATGCGGTGGATCGATGAGCTGCTGGTAGTTCTCTGGTCCCTCAGAACGACACCAAATCGAGCTATCGGGTAGACTCCCTTCTCCCTAGTCTATGGGGCAGAAGCAGTTATCCCCACGGAACTGATTTACGGGTCGCCTCGAGTGCTTGCCTGTGATGAAGTAGCGCAAGATAAGCACCGGTGTGACGACGTTGTGCTACTCTAGGAGAACCGTCTCCAGGCTGCTATGCGTGCTGCACACTACCAGCAAGCCCTGCGTCGCTATCACAGCTGCAGGGTTCATGCCGAGTGTTTTGAGGAAGTCGACCTTGTCCTTAGGCGCATTCAGTCTGCCAAGGGTGCAAACAAGTTGACGCAGAAGTGGGAAGGCCCTTACCAGGTAGTACGAGTCACCAGACCTGGCGCAGTCCGTTTGGAGACCAGAGAAGTCATTCAATTGCAAAATTCAAGGAATATTGAGCATCTCCTCAAGTTCGACCCATAGGGCACGGTTGTCGGCCCCTGCCCGGCAGCCACGCTTTTGTACATGCCTTGCCTCAGTTGCATGTAACCCCTTGTACAAAGCCAGGCGCAGACTCTGAGCAACAGAGAAATAAACGAAGCACTCGGGGGGCCCCGGCAAGTTGCTTGCATGCAAAACAGAAAAGATCACATCTTGCGTCATGTCCAACTGCATGTTCCTACTAAGAACTTGGCCTCTAAAGGGAGCTGGAAAGATGAACCAACACTGCGATCTCCGGAAAGCCAAACAGATAAGTTCTATCTCTTGTCCATACATATTTTGTAAGATAGAACTTGTGCATATGGAAACCTTGTCGCTTTTTGATACTTAGGTGCTACCATCCTTTGAGTCGAGCGCCGCTTCGGTCAAGATGGTCGCAGTGGCCTTTGATGAAAAAAGATTGGCGGGGGGGCTAGGCCCTCATTTATGCCTGGTAGGCTCGGTTCCCCAGTAGCAAAATAAAGGGTACCGGCAGGAGCCTGCCAGGGCAAACGCGTTTATTTAAAGACAAAGAGGCACTCCACGTCTGCATGGACATTTACATGCGCGAGTCCTCGGCAAGGTTCATTTTTTGCATTAACATGCTGACAAAACAAGTGCGGACCTTACAGAACACAAACTTGGACTCAAGGGATTACATTATTTGAACTAAAATTTGGCAAATGCCTACAGGTTTAAGATTGAAAATATAAGTGCCATGTAATCTCCTCTTCTGATTTTCCCTATGCCAGGTATTGCAGTGGGAAGATAAGGGGACTAGGAGAAGCACCCAAGCAGGAGCCCATCCCGGTCTCTCCATGGCCTGTCGGACATGGCCTGACAAGATAGGGAGTGGCGAGGCAGTGAAGGAGGGGTACGGGGAGCAGCTTGGCGGTCCCCTGGTCACCACCTCCAGGACCAGCAAGAAGCCCCGGCTTGGGCACTGGTGGAGTCGTCAACCAAATCTCAGCCGGAAGACTATTGGAGGGAAGACAAAGGCACCAAGAGAACATCCCTCCCCAGCCATCACCCAAACAGGCTGGTGATGATGGTGCCGGGGAGGGAGGGGAAGAGCGGAAAGACGAGGTGGCAGGTCGCCAGTAGGAGATGAAGTTACCAATGCCATCGTACTCCAACCTGACGCCCTGCGAGTCACCTTCTCCACCTTCCCTCATTTTCTTTCCAACACTACCACTCCAGGGAAACGCCAGACCCCAGCCTGACGCCTTCCTCGAAGGAGCAGCCAAGAGGCAAGACAGCTAGGGAGCTCGGGGCGCACCGCTACCCGCCATGGCGGGCAGGATGACATGCCTCCCCTCAGCGTTAACCCTAGGCCCACCGGAAGGAGCGGCGTTGGGATTACCAACAAACCCCAGCCCTGCGTACCGGACGGGTGTCTGGGCTCCCGAGGCCTAGTCACCAAGCTAAGAAGCGGCGGCAGCTCGAAGCAAGATGCCTCTTTACCCAACGGGCGGCTGGCTCTGGCAGAGAAGACAAGCATTTCACCGCAATGGGAAAGCTTGATATCTCCCACGCCATGGATGACTCATCATCCACATCTTCCCCGGGGTAGGACGAGACTCATTCCCCAAGCATCAGCATAAGTACTCGACACCGTTAACCTCAAGCTACTGCCCAGGGCCTAGCCCCGGGCTCTCTTCTTCAGCATGGCCAGCAGAAAGCAGAGGATGGAGGAGAAGGGATGAATGACTCTGCTCTTCCCCCGCCCCTCCTTTTATAGGTGGGTCGGGAGAGATAGAAAGTTGATCCCTCAACAGGTGACCGCCGCCCTCCTCCACCAATTCGAGAAGATCGAGCCCCCGTTTTGATGCTCTACCGAACCACGCGCCTCCGTTACCTACCTTGTGTGATGCATGCAACATACATGGCTATAGGATAAGGGCGTGGTGGGAGGAGTGGATTGTCAGTTACTCCCCCGTGCGTTAAAGTCATTCACGGGCCATTACAAGAGTGGCCCCACCACAATTGGCTTTATGCAACACACGGGAAAACCAAGAACTGGCCTGGATCCAAGGTTAATGAAGAAGTAAAGAAGATCTCAAGGTGCCAGCAACTTCCACGCTCCTGCTTGTGCATTTATTAGGGACTGTCCCGACGAGGCCCGACAGCACGTTCGGGACAAGCCCGGGGGCTTCTGTCGGTCCAACAAACCCTGGGTCTATTGACCAGACTATGCACAGGCACGGGCACAAGACCACAACTCCAAAGACTAGATTGGAGCGCAAGAGACCTGCCCTTTGAAGGATCCAACATGCGGATCAAGAAGATCAAGAGGAGCCAGAGAAGCAAGACACGCCAAGGTAAAATCCTCCCTTGCCATTCAAGCGAGCCCGGCAAGGACGGGGTTTCCCCCGGAAGCAAGCTTTCGAAGTGTCCCGGCAGGCCTGCTGAGGCATACGGAGGCAGAACCACCCAACCACACCATCTCATCATGACC
Source organism: Triticum urartu (assembly GCF_056163025.1). Lineage (NCBI taxonomy): Eukaryota > Viridiplantae > Streptophyta > Magnoliopsida > Poales > Poaceae > Triticum > Triticum urartu. The sequence continues at coordinate 304,858,012 of NC_141876.1, forward strand.
CAAGTCATCAATCAGTGTGGTGTCAAGCTCCAAGGTGACTAAGTGGCTGCTATCCACCACTTGGCAGCCACTTCCTACAGAGCATGTATACAAGTGAGACCCTTAAGGCGACGTGTCGAGCAAGCAGGCGCAAAGCTGGCAAAACAACCCAGTAGGCCCTACTGGGCAAGCTTTGAGCGGTGCATTTAATGCGCCCTGTCAGCCTACGGAGTTAGGTATGATAGCACTATTTGCTATCCAATTAGTGAATAATGACTGATTTTCCACTTTGGTGACCCCTTCTATCTTTAAAAGGAGGCCCAAGGCAATTGTAGAAGTGGTTGGATGATTCAGGCCTCCACACACTCGTACGCGTGTAGCCACTCTCACCCTCAAGGCGACCCTGCTGGGCGAGTGAGCTAGGTTCACCACCATTTTTCCACCATTAATCCACCAAAGAAGGAGTAGGGTTTTATGCCTCACGGTGGCCCGAACCTAGGTAAAATTGCCCGTGTGATCGATGACATGTTGTTCCAAGCTCTTCCGCTCTTTGTGCAACATGCCATCCCCCCGCCATACCAGAAAGGGGCTCTTGGTCCCATAGGTGGCCGTGGTTTCATGCGATAACAATTGTCTGGTTTATATGAGGGACACCGTCTTTTTTACTTTTATATATGTGTATATGTGTTGGAATCAGTTTTCTTAAATCAAAGAAATTTACAGATGTCTGTCTTGCTGGTAAACGGTACCGACTTGTCACTTTAATACATTGCCAAGAACTTGTTTGTTTCACTAGTTCATGTGTAATTAAATACGTTGCCAAAACTGGTTAGTTTTATTAGTTTGATGTAGCTTCTTATGGCTCTTGCAACACTTTATTTATGATTGCTAACATTCAAGTTTGCAGGATCCAACTAAAACTACGCTGGCACAATGGGTATGTTTTCAGAAACTTCCTTGTTTACCTGGTTTGGTGATGTAACTTGTTGTTGTAATCATCTTACCAACATCAAGTTGTCAGGATCCAATGAGAAGTCCAATTGCACAGCTGGTACATTTTCAAAAATATATTTGTGTAAGAGGTTTGCTCCTGTAACTTGTTGCTCTAATCAAGTTACTGACTATTCAACTTTTCATGATCCAAGAGAAACTCCAATACCACAATAGGTTCCTTTTGCAAAACTTTTTTTTAACTGCTCTTCTCCTGCAACCGGTTGCTCTAATCACATTACTGGCTACTCAACTTTTCAGGATCTAAGAGAAACACCAATGCCACAACAGGTACCTTTTACAAAACTTGTCTGTTTAACTGATTTGCTACTGCAACCATTTACAATGATGTTAATAAATACTTTTCAGCATCCAATAGAAAATCTTTAATTCCTTCTTTGTTTAACTAGTTTGTTGTTCTAACTCCCAGTTGAGATGTTTTGCTAACTTCAACTTTTCGGAATCCAATCAGAATTTAATGGCAAAATAGGTTAGCCCAAGAGCAAAGAGCGAGGTCCCCATGGACGTTGTACCATCCCACAGCTGTGGAACCAGCCCAATTGTGCATCATGAATTGCCAACTGCTAATTCTCTAGAGGCTAAACTATTGGTACAAAGATAACCTGCTTCTACACTTAGAGATGAAGTTGACATGTTGAGGAAGCAAACAACACAAGCACAAGCAGTACTCAAGACAACCATTAAATATTTGGTGGATTTCAAAATGAAGCAAGCTGAGACTGACCGCATTGTTAAGGTCCTGAAGGAAAAAAGGAAATTAAATTCCCACTTGGTAAATCATAGGTGAAATGTTGTTTCCATCATTGAATAACCTTTGTGTTGTTTGTTCATGTAATCGATCAAACCATTTGTTTTAGAGTTCATGGAATAATTGTTTTTTGTTTTTTGGTTTGTAATTTTTTAGCACAAGTCCATATTAATTGATAAGACTCTGAGACATTTCATTTTTGATTGCTGTGCCAAACATACAAATATGCCAGTCGGTCTGAATGTGCATTCAACAATAATAGTAGTATAGATGGTCCTTAAGTGGCACGCATCTGAAAGGGCCAAGATGATGAACTACATTTGCTAAAAAATGATGCTCTTCGAGCAAAAAAAGTACAGTTGCCTGGCTTATGTATGTTAGTTGATATTATTGAACCATATACTCTATAGGTGTTTATATGTCTGTTAGTTTTATACATTATTTTTTGATTGACTCGGGATTTTGAATCTTGAGACATCGCTTTTGTACATATCTAAATGGGACTACACATTATGCTGCATGTGACAATTGAGTCGGAAATAAAGTGGTTTCAAATATTCGAATTCACTTTAAACTGGATTCTAGCTTCCGAATTTGAGTATTGGCATTTGTAAATCATATTCATATATGACAGTGGAGTACATCTTTGTAGTGCTTTTGAATATATATAAAAACACATAGAATGATTTATAAAGATTCATATAAGAATAAATAATGGATTCGAATTTAGTTGTCAGGGTAAACATGGATGCTTATTGTCACAAAACTTTAAAGAAGCGGCAAAATGTCCACTCCCACGTCGGCTGCCCGAAGCTAGTGTTTGGGAGATCGAAATTACTATCTACCCCTTACACAGACAATCCATCGGCCCGATTTCCACTGCTATCACTAGGGGTAGGTTAGTAACATCAATTAGATGTGACACGACCGCTTCTGAGCCCATTGCAACACGGTGGGCGCCAAACGTGGGCGGCAAAACACATTTACTTCAAGGTCATGTGGAAGACCTCTGTCTCTCCATGCATTTCCCCATTCATACACGGTGGGCGGCAAAACAAACTCGACTCGGGCGAAATCGATGTAGGCAAATATCTTCAATAGGGGCAGGTTTGTAACTTCACTCAGACATGCCACAACAGCCCTACCTGTCAGCCCCGTTCATACATCGTGGGCGCCAACCGTGGGCGCTAAAACAACCTCTCCTTGCCCGAAATGGCTCTGGGCAAATATCGGGGAGATACGAGATTACCGTCCTATCCCCAACCAAGGAGACGTCGAAATTTTAAATGGGGGCTAAGTTTGTAACTTTCCCATATTTCAGAGAGACACGTCCCAAAAACATGGTTCCCCGTACCTCTCCCTCCATTTTCCCATTCATACACCGTCCGTGCTAGAACACCATCCCCACACCAGCCTCCTCCGTCCACCACCCCATCCATCGCCGCCGTCCTCCACCCCATCCATCACCACCGTCGTCCACCATGCCAGAACACCTACCAAGACCGTGTTGTCCACTGCTAGGGATGGACGTTTCTCATCCATGACGACATACCAGGAGCCTTGCATCGCGTCCTCTCACTTCATCAGCAGCGTCGTCCTCTTTGCCGAGGCCGCTCACACGACCTTCTCGTCTACCACAATGGGACTTATCCCACGATGTACCCGTTTACCGTCGTAGATCTGCTTCAACGCTACCGAGAGCCATCGCATCCCCGATGCCTATATAGCGCCGCAAGAGAGGTGGTACTTCATATCTGATCAACTTTTTGATCACAACCAGAAAATAGATCGTAATTTGGTTATGGTACTTTCTTTTCAAATCTTAGAATTTAGTTCTTAGTTTGAAGCAAACAATGATGCATAATAGCATATCTATGGTTTGCAGCTTTAAATCTGCCAAGGCACAGTCATAATAGGGTTTAATTGATCATGCTTAGGGTTTTATTGATCATGTTGGTTCGGTGGTGGTTTCTTTAATAGAAATCAGAGGGTAAGCCCTCTTTTCCACATAAAATGCTTAGGGTTTACCCCTTTGATAAGCATTATATGATCAGCATACGTGCTACGTGTCATAATAGCACTACTCCACCCATCAAGCTAAACAAGCTTAGTTGTTCAACTACGAATTTGATATTACTAAAACAGAGTCATTTAATGGGTTAGCTAAATGTTCCTAATTTAGTTTCGAAAACGCATGTACGCCGCTCGGGTGTGTGTCTACAGGGTGCCCACGGTGGGCCACGGCCCACCCTGGGATTTTGGGTCGGCCCAGGCCCCGATTCCCCTCTATTCTGCTGCGCTTTCGATCTCTACTCGCCCCAGCTACCTGCTCGCTCGCTGTCGCGGGAAACCACGGCTACCCGTGGGACTAGAGGGCCCCTTGCTGGTTCGGCAGGGGGACGTCCCGCTGCACAAAGAGCAGACGAGCGTGGGGCAGCATGCCAGAGATCTCGCAGGCAATTTTACCCAGGTTCTAGCAGCCGTGAGGCGTAAAACCCTACTCCTGGTTTGGTGGATTGATGGTGAAAGAGTGGTCACGGAGCGTAGTACACTTGCCCGACAAGTGTGGCAGTGGCTACGCGCGTCTGGGCGTGTTTGTTATGCAACCTTCTAACCCTTTCTATGGTTACTATGCGCCTCCTTTTATAGATTAAGGGGCTACCACAATGGCAAAGTAGTCATTATGCACTGATAAGATAGCAAACAGTGCTATCATACCTAACTATGCAGGCCGACTGGGTGCATTAAATGCACCTCTTAACATAACATCGTTGGTTGCCCGACAAGCCTTGCCGCGATATTTTTCCGGCTTCACACCTGCTCTCTTGAAACGTCGCAGGACGGGTGTCGTTCTAGGTCAACTTATGTAGAGAAAGGCTGCCATGTGGCGATTGGCTGCCACATAGTCACTTTATGTCTTGACACCGCACTGATTGATGACACGGGTCATTGTGTAGTAGTTGGGTGAGGTGGGTTAGCCCTCGTGAGTCCTGGCAAGCCCTGCCAGGACATCTTGGCCGTCTTCTTCCGAGGGCGGCCCCGCGCCCGCTGAGCTCGCTTGCCCGGCAACGGGCACTTTTCTCCTAGTTGAATTATGCTTCTTTGGCTTGATCTTGGTCCTCTCCGTTTGCATGTTGGTCCTTTGAAGCTCTTTGTCTCTTGCACTATGACTTGGGTTGGTGCCTCAATCCTGTTCCCGTGCATGTGCACAGTTTGGGCAATAGACCCAGGGTTTGTTGCACCGACAGAAGCCCCCGGGCCTGCCCCGAACGCACCGCCGAGCGTCGTCGGGGTAGGGCATAATAAGTTCATAGGCGGGGGCGCCGAAGAGGCTGGCCTCTTGAGGTCTTTTCTCTTTTCTCCTTCGTCAATCTTGGGCTTGGGTCAGTTTCTGATCTTCCCACACGTCGTACACAACACTGTGGAAAAACTTCAGTTGTGGCCCGTGGATTGCCCACACCCCACGATCATGGGGCGGAATCTTCCATTCCACTTGCCTCCTGTTTCGCATGCACCTGCCACGTGTTCCGCATGCATTGGGCGTGGTAGGTGGTGGATACGGAGGGTGCGGGAAGGAGTGCCATGGCCGAAAATCACATGCCGATGGTTGGAGCAGAGGGTCGGCCTTGATTCTTATAGCCATAGAGGGCGTAGAGAGGCCGTATTGGAGGAGCGGTGCGGCCATTTCCTATGTGATAAGCCAGTCCCCGGCCTCATCTTCCTATAAAAAGGGGGCAGGGGCAGTGCTGCTCCACACACGCTTCATCTTCTTCCCCTTTGCAATCCTTTCCTTTTAGTCATGGTGAGAGGGGAGGGCGCGACGGTGTCCAGCAGCGGTGCCGAGGGCTTCTACTCGACAACGCATCCCTCCTCCTCCAGATCCTGCACTGGCGGAACCCGCCGTGAGGGGAGGAGGGAGGGGGCGAGGCCGAGTCCGCTGTAGCGCCCGAGGAAGAGGGGGGCGGGGCGGGGCCTCGGCTGTGCCCCCACCGGCGGCCCTTCCCCCAATGGAAGGCCATGTCGGGGATCAGCCTCGAGAGTTCATCGTCAGGCTGTACAAACCTCTGTGCGGCCACCTTCAGCTCCCAACTCCCTTTCCACGGGAAATGGAGTTCGAACAGCCATGCGCTCTGAGGTTGCACATGAGGGGCCGTGGGAATGGCGGCATGTATGTTGACGTCGACTTCCCTGCCCCTCACGTGATGTACCTCCGCCGTGGTTGGAAGACTTTTTCTCGCACCCATGGCTTCTCGGAGGGGCAGGTTCTCCAGTTCAAATTAATGGAGAGTGGCCTACTCTTTGTCAAGATCTTCGGGCACTCAGGAGGTCGCTTAGGGTGCTGCGCGGAGAGCTCGACCGACAACCAAAGCTCCTCCTAGAGCAAAATCGACCAAGAGGATAGTGACGGTGATGGCGACGGTAGCGGGACGGAGGGCGACGACTCTAACTCTGGCTGAGCGCCGCCCGCACCTTCTTCATCAGGCGGTAGCACCATCTTCTGCGTCCGCGTCTCCTTCCCAGCAATGTGATTGGCTCGGGAGTTGGATACAGAGGTGGGGATGGTGCTCCCTGGCTCCTCTAGCAGTCCCCCAGCTAGACCCCGAAAGGATTCCTCTCGGGCTATAGCTCCGTCAGCCTTGTTGTGTCCTGCTTGCCATGGTGGCGGTGGTCGATGGGTCGCCCCCGCCGTGCTCTCCATTAACGCGTTACTTGGTTCTCTCCTGCTCCCATCGGGGTACCTCTCGTGGAGCCCGAGGGGGGCGGGTTGGGCTTCTGCCCAGGCACTCCTTTCGCCCTCCTCGCCTTAAACGGCCGTGCCTAGGAGGAGAAGGACAAGAAAGGGTATTAAGTGGCACTTATCTTTTTTCAATCTTAAATCTGTAGGCATTTGCCAAATTTTAATTCAAATAATGTAATCTCTCAAATCCATGCTCGTGTTCTGTAATACTTGTACTTGCATTATTAGCATGTTAATGAAAAAGATGAACCTTGCTGGGAACCCATGCATCTATATGTCCATGCAGAGGTGGGATGCCTCCTTAGTGTAAATAAACGAGTTTTCCCCAGCAGGCTACCCTGCTGACACGCTTTTGTTTGCTGGAGAACTGTTCTAGCAGGCAAAAAATAAAGGGACCAGCTCCCCGCCAACTTCCTTTTATCAAAGGCCACTGTCACCATCCTGATCGAAGCAACGTTTGAGTCAAAGATGGGAGCACCTAAGTCTCAAAACAGTGGCGAGGTTTTCTCATGCACAAGTTATAGCTTACAAAACACTAATGGACAAGAGGTAGAACTAATCTGTTTGGCTTGCCAGAATCGCAATGTTTGTCCATCTTCCCAACTCCTTGTAGAGGCCAAGTTCACGGTAGGAACCTGTAGCTTCATGCAGATGGGAATGATGCAACATGCAATCCTATCTATATGCATATGCAAATACTCATGAAATGCTTTATTCAATGCTCTTGGAATGATCATGCATGCATGCAACTTGGTCCGGGGGCCCCAGCACTTCGTTTATATCTCTGATGCTCAGGGTCATCGCCTAGATTTGTACATGGGGTTACATGCAATGGAGGCAAGGCCTATACAAAAGGGTGGTTGCCAGGCAGGTCCCGACAGTCACGCCTTACGAGTAGAACTTGCGGAGATGCTCAATATTCCATGAGTTCTGCAATTGAATGCCATCTCCGATCTCCAGACGGACTGCGCCTGGTCTGGTGACTCATACTACCCGGTAAGGGCCTTCCCACTTCGGCGTCAACTTGTTTATACCCTTGGCGGACTGAACGGGCCTAAGGACAAGTTCGCCTTCCACAAAACAACAGGCATGAACCCTTTGGCTATGATAGCGACGCAAGCCTGTTGGTAGCGTGTAGCACGCATAGCAGCCCGGAGGCTTTTCTCCTCGAGTAGCACAGCGTCGTCACGCCAGTGCTGATCTTGCGCTACTTCGTCATAGTAAAGCACTCAAGGCGACCCATAAATGTGTTCTGTGGGGATAACTACTTCTGCCCCATAGACCAGGGAGAAGGGAGTCTCCTTGGTAGCTTGATTTGGTGTTGTTCTGAGGGGCCAGAGAACTACCGACAGCTCATCGATCCACCACCTGCCATGCTTCCGCAGTGTATCAAAGGTTCTTGCCTTGAGTCCTCGCAACACTTCAGCGTTTGCCCTCTCAGCTTGCCCATTGCTCTTGGGATGTGCAACAGAAGCAATTGAAATCTTGCATCAGAGGGCCTGAACATGTTGCATGAAGGCACAGCTTGTGAATTGGGTGCCGTTGTCGGTAATAATCCTTGCCGGAACTCCAAAATGGCACACTAATTCTTTCAAGAACTTGATATCTGACTGAGGAGTCACTTTCTCACGGCGGTCACTTCTGGCCACTTTGTAAACTTGTCGATAGCAACGAACAAGAATTCAAAGCCCCTGATTGCTCGGCGGAAAGGGCCGAGGATAGCGAGCCCCCAGACCGAAAATGGCCATGATAAAGGGATTGTCTAAAGAGCTTGGGCAGGCAGGCGGATGTTCTTGGAATGGAACTGCCATGCTTCACACTTGGTGACTAGCTCGAACGCATCTTGGATGGCTGTGGGCCAATAGAATCCTTACTGGAATACTTTCCCAACCAATGTGGGAGCCGCACATGCTGCTGTGTATTTCAGCTAGCAGTTCCTTTCCTTCTTCCCAGCAGACGCACTTCAATTTCACACCGTTGGGCCTCCTTCTATACAGAGTGTCATCGACAAACTGATACATAATGGCCCTCCGGGCTACTCTTTCAGCTTCATCTTGGTCGTCGTGAAGCTCTCCATTTTGGAGGAAGTGGACTATGTGCCTTGCTCAAGTTGGAGCCTGGGGCTCGGCAACGAGGTCTAGCGGCACCACCTCAACTGCGGCGGCACGTTCCTTGTTCGCGGGGTCCATGGGCCCGGCTGGAGGATGCAGTCAGGCAGGCGGCAAGGAGTTGTTGCCGGTAGGGTCTCTGCCAGGAGCGGGCGGCTCTACCGGGAGAGGCTTACCGGAGTCCAATTTCCTCCTTTTCCGGCCATTGTTGTTGGGGATACGGAGCGCTGAGTAAGATGGAGAACAAAACTCCCTAGTTCCACAGGAAGCTTCTGTGCAGCAGACATTCACAGATGATCAACAATGCTATTTTCCACACGGGGTACGTGCTCTATTTGCAATATGTCAAAGCATTCCTCCAATCTCCTTACTTCCTCGACGTATGCCTCTGTCAATGGACTTTGGTAATCCTTCTTGACTTGTCACACCACAAGATGTGAATCTCGTCGAATGACCAGCTTCTTAATTCCCAATTCTGTGGCAATCCTGAGCCCGGCAAGGAGCCCTTCATACTCTGCTGTATCGTTGGTTGCCTCTTCCCGGGCAAAATGTATCTGGACGACATACTTCAAGTGCTCCCGGGAGGGGGTGACAAGAAGGACACCAGCCCCTGCACCTTGCAGGGAAAAGGCACCATCGAAATACATAATCCATTCTTGGGGCGATTCCTTGCCATGGATAACTGTCTTTGGCACTTCCTTATCAGGGGTTGGCGTCCATTCTGCAATAAACTCTGCAAATGCCCTGCTCTGGATTGTCGATGTGCTCTCAAATTTCAAACCAAAACTGGATAACTCCAAAGCCCACTCCACTATTCTGCCAGTAGCCTCATGGTTTCGGAGTATCCTTTGCAATGGGAAACGAGTGACAACCGTGATCTCATGGGCTTGGAAGTAGTGGCACAATTTCCTTGAGGCCATGATGAGACCAAAGATCATCTTTTGCATGCCAGACTACCTCTATCTACCCCCTAGTAATAAGGAGCTGATGAAGTACACTAGGCGCTACACCACTTTCTTCCTTGTCATGTCCTTGGGGTTGTCCTCACTGCCGTGCTCACTTCTGTCATGATTCTTATCTGACTCTGCCATTACTTGCTCACTTTCAGCTTCATCCACTTCTAGCTACGCTACCAAGGTTGTGCTAACCACTTGGTTGGTTGCCGCTAGGTATAGCAGAAACGGCTCTTGTGGCTTGGGAGCAACCAAGGTGGGCACATAGGACAAGTAGGCCTTCAACTCTTGCAAAGCCACATCTTCCTCTGGGGTCCACTTCATGGGCCCTGCCTTCTTCAAAATTTTGAAGAACGGCAGGGCGCGCTCAACAGACTTGGAAATGAATCTGCTTAGCGCGGTAACGCTCCTTGTTAGAAGCCTCACATCCTTGACTGTCCTTGGTGCTTGGATCTGCTCGATAGCTTTAGTCTTATCGGTGTTGGCTTCAATCCCCCGATGGGATACAAAGAACCCAAGCAGCTTTCCTGAGGGAAATGTCGGATTTAGGGCTCCACAGACCCTTGAGAGGTTCGAACACTTGGGTGCGCACGAAGAACACTCTCTCCCTAGCTCGCTCGCTAACGATCCCACGGCCTAGCTTGAGAGACCCAAAGAACGAGGGACACAGAGATTTATCCTTGTTCTGGCCACCTTGCGGTGTAATACCCTACTCCAACTTTGTGGTGGATTATCTCGAGGGTCTAAGGATGAACTAGTACAGTGGATGCACAACCTCAGGAGGTGAGGTGTTCTTGGGCTCGGGCCGCGGGCAGGCAAGTCTGGGCACCCCCGGTCCCAGAACGCCAACAGTAACGCCAAACACACACTTCTCTGGGTTGAGCTTCAAGTTGATCTTGCGCAGATTAGCAAATGTCTCCTCCAAATCCTAAATAAGGGTGGCTCTATCCTTGGTCTTGACCACAATATCATCCATATAAGCTTTGATGTTTCTCTGCAGTTGTGGCTCGAAACCAATCTGGACTGCCCTTGCAAAAGTGGACAAAACAGTACATACCAGATGGAGTGATGAGCGATGTCTTCTCTTCCTCTTCCTTGGATATGAAGATTTGGTGAATACCCAAAATATGCATCCAGAAAGGAGAGAAAATGATAGCCTGAAGTGGAGTCCACAATCTGATCGATACGCGGCAAGGGGAACGGGTCCTTTGGGCAAGCTTTGTTGAGATCTATGAAATCTATGCAAAGCCTCCACTTCCAGTTAGCCTTCCGGACTACCACTGGATTTTCCAACCACGTGGGGTGTAGCACTCCTCTGAAGAAACTAGCTGCTTCAAGTTTCTTGATCTCTTCTGCAATAAACTGCTGCCTCTCCAAGGCCTGCTTCCGAACATTCTGCTTGATGGCTCGGGCGTGTGGGCAGACAGCTAGATGGTGCTCGATTACCTCCCTGGGAACATCGGGGATATCAGATGGTTGTCAAACAAACACATCAATATTCGCCCGCAGGAAGGCAAGGAGCACGCTTTCCTATTTGTCATCGAGGGTGGCGCTGATAGTGAAAGTACCATCAATGCTAGCCAATCCTGCATGAACCTTCTTTACTTAGGATGAGGTGATCTTGGATTTCTTGCTGTTGGAACTCTCTGGCAAGTCATCAACAGGCGCAGTGCACTCCAAAGAGACATGCTTCCCCGACTCCTTGCCAGCATACCTACTACCCTTCTTCTTTCCACTATCCTCCTTGGCGGGAACTACTGATGCCGCCTCCTCTGCCGCGACTGCGTCCTGGTACATCTTGTCCACACAAATGATAGCATCCTTCTTGTCTGATGGGACGGTTATGACTCCCACAGGCCTAGGCATCTACAAGGTGTTGTAGGCATAGTGGGATGCCGCCATGAATTTAGATAGGGCTGGGCGTCCAAGGATCCCATTGTACAGCAGGGGGAGGTCGACCACATCAAACACAATCCTCTCGGTCTGGTAGTTCAGCTCTCCCCCAAATGTTACCAGGAGCATGATATTTCCCTAAGGATGGCTCCTGCCAAGATTAACTCCTTGAAACATGTCGGTAACCTTTATCTCTTCCTCTGCTATCTGAAGTTTGCTGATAACTGCCAGGGAGATCCGATTCAACCCGGCCCCGCCGTCCACCAACTTTTTAGTGACCTTGAGGTTGCGAATTGTTGGGGAGACCAACAATGGCAAACATCCTACCACAGTAGTACGGTCACGATGATCCTCTTCGTCAAAGATGATGGGCGTGCGTGACCATTTGAGCGGTTTACGGGCCCCTGGTGCTGGTTCCACGACATTGACTTCTCGCGCCCATCGCTTGAGCTTGCGGTGAGACATGCGCAAACATGCACCCCCGTCAATGCACAGGGCGCCAGTGGCCTTCTGAAACTCCTGCTCGCTGGTTTCCTCTTCATCCCTTCCATCACTCTCATCGTCATAGGCTTCCTTCTCTTGACCTCTGGTGGGCTTTCCTTTGCCCCTGAGGGGTTTTTTGGGGCGATTTACTTCACCGCCTCGGCCCTTACCGCCAGCAACATTCTGACCCTATTCCTTGTCACACTTCTCATACTCTCCTCTCTGTCTCTTGACGAGCTGCTCAATCTGATAGCACTCTTGAAGATCGTGGCCTTTGGTCCGATGAATCTTGCAATATGACCCATCACCTTTCGCAGCCTTCTCGGCAGCAGCGGCCTCCCTACAGTCAGCGCACACGGCAGCTTCCTTGCCGAGGACCTTAGCCTTAGCCTTCTTTCTGGTACTAAGTGCACCTGATGCCTCAAGAGTCATCACTGCCTTATCCTTGTGCTTCTTATTGCCCTTCTTGCTCTTCTTTTGACTGGTAGATTCATCATCTTCCTCTGACTCAATGTTGGTGCAATCTTCTTCACCGAGCAGCTTCCTCCCCTCCTCCATTTCAGCACACATATCCACGAAGGTGTAAAGCTCCTTCACAGTCTTCGGCAACTGCACGTTCATCTTGGAACGGATCCAGCGGTTGCGCACATTGTACTGGAAGGCAGCTATCACAGCTGTCGGATGGATATTTGGGATATTCCTATGGACCTTGTTGAATCTCTATAAATACTTATAGAGAGTCTCTCCTTCCTTCTCTGGAGAAGTTGCAAGTCGCTGGGTCGGCCTGGCTCTTGATGGCCGCTGGTGCAAGCGCCAATGAACTCATGGCACAGGTCGGCCTACGAAGAAATGGAGTTCTCCAGCAGGTGCATCAGCCAAGACCTCATATTGGACTTGAGGGCGAAAGGGAAGTAGTTGGAAAACACCTTCTCATCTCTTTCCCCGGCGGCCTGAACAGCGATGGTGTAGATTCTCAGAAACTCTGCTGGGTTTAGCCTCCCATTGTACTTCTCGGGTATCTCTAGCTTGAACGTGCAAACGAATGGCCAACAGACTTGCCGCAGCTCGCGAGTAAAGGTAGGGCACCCAACCTTGAAAGGTTGGCACCCACCAATATCGAGCGCAGGCTCGTCGAGGATGGGTTCATCGCGCCCATCAGTCCAGGAGTGGTCGTCGTGGTGTCGCTCGACGGTGACATGTGTGTCTCCCCTTCGTCTATCTTCCAGGATTCGCCGTCGGCCTGGACATGCTCGAGGGTCAAAAGAGGCCATCGAGACGTCGTTAGGTTCTTGATTCTTTTGTGCTGGCGCTGGCTTCCATGACAGGGACTGCACCGTGGGGGTGGCCCGTTTCGTACGACCAGTAGCATGAGCCGTTGTCGTCGCTTGGGGATGCCGTGTTGGGCTAGCTCGATGCGAGCCCCTAGCCTCTGTGAAACTAAACATACTTTGGATGGTGGCACACCATTCGTCCATCTGCTCGGCCGCTGGAGGAAACTTCAGCAGCAGCTGAGCCTGCGCCATGGATTTTGTGGTTGTGCTTGGCATGGGCGATGATGAAGTAGATCGCACCATCACTTGGCTCTTGACAGTTCAAGCGGCGGCAGCACCGCGCCCCCGCTATTGCGGAGCGGCCATCTGGATGGCAGGGTGGTGCGGCGAGGGCGCTCGAGGACCAGCGGCTCCGTTGGCCGCAGCGACATGGTCAACCCGTCCCGGGGGAGGCGCACGTGCTACGGTCGCTCCCGTGGTGGGGTGGCCAGAGGGTGGCGATTTGCCTCGGAACAAGCGCCGTTACTGCGGTTGTGCCCGTCGGCAAGAGGAGGGGGCCCGGACGGAGTAACCCCCTCACCCGTACCTTGTGGAGCGTGGCCGTCGGGGCGCTGCTGATGTTGTTATCCTCTGATGCCTCCTACTCCTGTGTCGGCCACAGAGGAAGTGGTGACGGTGCCACCTGCTCCCGCCAGCCCCCAGCAGCGTCCACATCCTCGCGTGCCTCCGTGTCCCTCGCAGCATCAGAGGCCGCGAGCGGCGGAGCCTTCAAGGCGGATGGATGAGCCGAAGCACCGGATTACTTTTTGGGCGCCATGGTCGATGGCGCCGTCGAAGGTGAAGATGGTGATGAAGATGACCCGCTGCACACTCCTTCAGGTTTAGCAAGCGACCCCCCTACCCGGCGTGCCAAAGATGTCGCGGAAAACCACGACCACCGATGGGACTAGAGGGCCCCTTACTGGTTCGGGAGGGGGACGTCACATTGCAGAAAGAGTAGACGAGCGTGCGCCAGCACGGCAGAGATTACGCAGGCAATTTTACCCATGTTCGGGCCGCGGTGAGGCGTAAAACCCTACTCTTGCTTTGCTGGATTGATGGTGGAAGAGTGCTGGCAGAACGTATGACACTTGCCTGGCAAGGGCGGCAGTGGCTACGCGCGTATGGGCGTGTTTGTTATGAAACCTTCTAACCCTTTTTATAGTTGCTATGGTCCTCCTTTTATATATTAAGGGGCTTCCACAATGGCAAAGTAGTCATTATGCACTGATAAGAATGAAAAGGTGCTATCATACCTAACTCTACAGGGCTGACAGGGTGCATTAAATGCACCGCTTAACGTCATGTTGTTTGTTACCCGGCAAGCCTTGTCGGGCTATTTTGCCAGCTTCACACCTGCTCGCTTGATACGTCATAGGGCGGGTGTCGTTCTAGGGCATCTTCTGTAGAGAAAGGCTACCATGTGGCGAATGGCTGCCACTTAGTCACTTTGCGGCTTGACACCACACTGATTGATGACGCGGGTCGTGGTGGAGTAGTTGGGTGAGGTTGTTTTGCCCTCGTGAGTCCCGGCAAGCCCTGTCGGGACGTCTTGGGCGTCTTCTTCCAGGCACGACCCCACCCCTGCTGAGCTCGCTTGCCCGACAAGGGGGGCTTTTCTCCTTGTGGCATTTTGCTTCTCTGGCTTGATCTTGGTCCTCTTGGTTTGCATATTGGTCCTCCGAAGCTCTTGGTCTCTTGCACTCTGACTTGGGCTGGTGCCTCAATCCTGTTCCCGTGCCTATGCATAGTCTGGGAAATAGACCCAGGTCTGTTGCACCGACACCGGCGACTTGCCGTCCCCGGACAACATGACTCTAGGAGGAGATGCCGGACTAATAGGAAGTCAGGAGCCGCACGCCCAATAGCGTCACCGCTGCCTGGGCATGCCACCATGCCTACCTTCCCAGTCTGTTCAGAGCTCAGGCATGTAGCAGCCACTATGCCAACCTGATTTATCCTGAGATACGTCCTCAACACTTAGCAGCCACTCCTCATCACCCATTTTCTAATTGATTAATTACTCATTAGGCAGGACTGTGATTAGGGTTTGTTGTGTATTGAGTGCTACATGCACTTAATGGTTCATATGTATGTCACTAATCTTTAGTACTTGTAAAGTTCACAGTGTTTCAAAATTCTGGCCCTAGGAAGAGACACTACTCTTTTTGGATTGTTGGTCATAGTGACATTAACCCAGATTACTACTTCAGGCTAGGTTTGTTCACAATTTTACTTGTCTTCCTTACTCATTCGATATGATATCCAATTATTCACATCAATTAGCTGCAAACAATAAGTGCTAGACCAATTTCTCGATTCAGATTTTGGACGGTCTCTTACTGTAGTTACAATCCTGCATACTTGTCCTAGTAAGCTCACAAGTAATGATTGATTCACTACATCTATCCTTGCCTTGTCATATTTGTTGTCAATATTCTTTTAGGGTGGACCACCCTGTTTCAAAATACTGGAACCGCAGACATGAGTGAATAGTACTTCTCTGTGTGATCTCTTCCAGCATGTGTGGGCAACGAACAACACATGGTATAGAAAGAAAGTGTCATTTACACCTTCTACATAGACTATGATCTTTTACATGGAATACAATTTTCCTACTTGCTTTGTGTCGCATTACTAGCACTCCACCCTTGAAGATAAACATTACGCCACTCATTATTCCTTAGTTTATTTGTTCGAATACAAATTTGACATGATTCTAATATTCCTACTTCAATTTTGAAATGTGTGTCTGCCTGTTATAGAGACATAAGAGGTTTGTATTTCTGTGTGTGGTCTGGTCAGCATGGTCAAGGGATGAAATTTGCATATGCAGGAGTTTATAGAGAGACACTTTTCGAGTTGAATCTGCAATGCATTACATAGATAATCTGACTACTTTTTATGTTTTCATGAATCTTAGATACCGAACAACATCATAATGATTATGAGCTTGCGCGCATCAAAAGAATAAAGCAGAACCATGCCATGGCTGTCAAACTTGGCATTAAGGGACTGAAAGCAAGTCTGGATGCAATGCAATGCAAATGCTCTCCATCTATAGATTCATGCTCAAAATATGATCCTAACAGTGATTCTGAGCTACACGGAGACCTAAGTCAATGTAGTTCCCTAGTGGAGGAGTCAGAGGCAGATGCCCTATCTTATTCACCCGTGAAGGTGCTTGCTCTAACTTTCCAAGGTTATATTGGTCACACATATCTTGCAACTGATGCTTTGCATTGCTTCTACTTTGTTACACTGCCATTAGCTTAGTTTACACTATGTATCTGAATACGCCCTGCCTATCCATTTTCAGTACATATTCCATCTGTCATCATACCATAATTATCCATTCAAATGTTGTTCTTGTGTATCAGACTGTCAGGACCCCGATTCCAAGTCACATCGATCTAGCCGGTAACTCCTCATATCACTTTGCGGCCTCACGCACGGTATCCCACGGGTGTCGCCTTACCATGGCCCGGGACCGTTTGCGCCTTTTGGCTCACGTATATGATAGTGTCGCTAGCATCCATATGACAGAGAACCCAGGCCGACATGGCTAGTCGTGAACCCAAAGCGGCACAGACCTATGGAGACAGGCATACATGAATCACATCGAACATGTCGGTCATCAACGAGTGATTCCGGGCTGTAGCACTGGGCTAACAGGACTCCGGGGAACCCCGGGCTATAGCAGGCTAGGCAGGACTCCGGAAGTCACCGTGTGACATTTCCCCGAAGGGACAGACATAGGGACGAAGTGAAACACATGCCGGCCAGTCAAGTGTCCTGAACAGTAGTGCTGGGCTAGCAGGACTCCGGTGAACCGGGCTGTAGCGGACTACTATGGCTCGAGGAACACTAGACTACATTTCCCCATAAGAAAGGCTGCCAAGGGTAAACAACTAGATTGTCGGATCCCACTCATACCAAGCATTTCAATCATACACACAATATGCCCGATATGAGTACATACAACATGGCATCACAACAAAACTCTACAACTCAAGTACTTTATTTAAAGGCTCCAGAGAGCCATACATAATATGTTCATACAGATAGGGGTCACATGACCCGACACTCAAGTCATACAAACATACAAGCACATGTAGAAGCAACTAGTCTGAGTACAGACTCTAGAAAGAAAGAAGGCTTCTCGAAGCCTGTCTATCTACATAGGGCCCTCCATGGCCAGGACCACCACCTGGGTGGCTAGTCACTCGTCGACGTCAAGGTCTACATAGAACCCATCGGAAGGGGCGGTGTTGTCGTCTGAAAACAGTAATTAAGCAAACATGAGTACAAAGGTACTCAGCAAGTCTTACATCAGAACCTACTATACATGCTTATTCTCAAGAAGGCGGTGGGGTTGATGCAGCAAGCCAGCTTTGACTCTTGGCTAAGCTATCCTACGGAACTTCACCAGTAAAATAGTTTTCGCACACGAGTCCACTACTCACCAACACAATACTCCACCGTGGATCCTCCCTCGTCATCCTACGAGAGGGTCATCCTCGGTACTCACACTTATCTTGAGTCTTTTAGTAGTATCCATTAACTTGTCTATGAACTGTATAGGCAACCAAGTAGTCCTTTACCGTGGACACGGCTATTCGAATAGTTTTATACCCTGCAGGGGTGTACTTTGTCACACATGTTTCCACCACTTAGCGTCTGCACACGACATGTGCTCGGCAGACTTCAAGCGAAAACCGACGTGGGTGTAGACCACGACCTGACTAACCTCACAAGTCTCTAGTCCAGGTTTATCGCCTATTCAGGTTCCATCCGCAAGGAAATCTGGCCGGGGTGTCCTCAACGGCCCCAAACGATGTGTACAGGGTTCCGAGACGCCAAACGGGCGCCCGGCATACCCAGCCACGGTGTATCTACCGCATCATAGCCCACCCCTAGGGTCAGCGCTACGCACGGCCGCCAACACATGTCCTACAAACTCCAGAAACTAGTTGCAACTCCTGGACAGAGGCGAGAGGGGTCAGTAAGTCGAGCGGGGTCATATTTCAGGGCCCAATGTGTGGTAGTAGCTGAATCTTAAATCACGCATACAGATCTCAGTTCTTAGGAGCGGCCTCAATGAAACAACCCACCATGTACTCCTACATGGCCTCTCATCGATACCTTTACCAAAACATGTTCAATACATCCCTCATATTACTGACATAAGCATTTCTCTCTAGCTCATCACCCATATGAACCAGACCTGACTCAACTCTAAGCATAGCAGGCATAGCAAGGTAGGAATCACATACATGGCTCAATCAACTCCTACACATGCTAGTGGGTTTCATCTAGTTACTGTGGCAATGACAGGTCATGCAGAGGATAAGGGTTCAACTACCGTAGCACACAGCAGTTTGAATCGCGATGTCTTAATGCAGTAAACAAGAGCAGGAGCGAGAACATGGGTTGTATCGGAATGATCAATGGTTGCTTGCCTGATGGAGTGGTAACGGGATACTGCCCTTCAGTTGGATACTCGTGAATATCCTCGGAGGCAGAACCTACCACGAAGAACACACCGGAACACAATCAACACATGACGATATGCAACAATATGATGCATGCTATGACATGGCAATATGAATGTGTCTTGGCCTAATGCAACTTATAATAGGAAGGAATGAACTCATTTGAATCAAAGATTCAAATATTAGCTCATTAAACATGGCCTTAATAGTGCATTTCCTTATTCTGCCTAAACAGCAAGGTAAACTTGTTTTGTCATGCATGAAACCATTACAGATGGATAGATTGAATTTTTCTGATAATTTTTTATATATAAATTATTTCATTTGGAGTTATGGTTGAATTTCTATGATTTTTAGAAGTTTGAAACATTTTCTGGAATTTCCTAAATAAAAATAAATCTAGAAAATGCATTACTGCGTCAGCATTGCGTCATGCTGACCTCAGCAGGTCAAAGGCGCCAGCCCAGGTCAAACCTGACTGGTGGGCCCCTTCTGTCAGCCTCTCAGTGCACTAACTGCGTTTAGTTAGCCTAATTACTGGGCAGGGCCCACTGCTCAGTGACTATACTAATTAAACTAACTAATTTTAGTTAGAAACTAATCTGGATAATTAGCAGAGGGGGGCCACTTGTCATTGACTCAAAGGAGTCAACCTGGGCCCACCCAGTCCACGTCAGTGGTCAAACTACCGGTCAACAGGGCTAATCCCGCCGGCGTTGAGTCGCCGGCGAGGCCGACACGGTGGAGGGCTTCGGAAAATGCCCTTAGGTGACCAAAACGACGGCGGAGAAGTGCTACACGTAGCTGGGAAGCTGCCACATCCAGTGGTGCAAGTTGTTGGACACGGGGATGCCGGAAATGACGCCGGCGAGCTCGACAGCGGTGGCTGGAGTTCGGCCAACGGCGGGTTAGGCGATGCAGGGCGCTAGGGGAGGCGCTGAGGTGTGCTACATGCTCCTGGTGAGGTGTGGAGCACGGTGGTGTGCCGGCTTCAAGCCATTGTGGCTCTGGCCACGACGGCGACGAGGCACGGCACCGGCGAGCTTCGGCCGTGGTGGAAGATGGAGCTAGGGGACGGAAACGGAGGGGGCGAGCACGGGGAAAGAAGGAGGAGCTCACAGGGAGTCGTGTGGCGGTCTCAGCGGGCTCGGGGACGGGCTGGAGAAGAGGTGCGGTCGCCGGCGATTTCGGATGCCCGAGGTTGAAGACGAGGGCGAAGGCGGCGTTGCAGGGCCTCCGGGGATGCGTGGCTCGGTGGGGAGGACGAGGAAGTCGAGGCGGAGCTGATGGGCCCATCGGAGGGGCGAGGGGAGGTCTCTGGCGGTGACTACGGCGATCAGCGGCGAGGGACGCGCTCGGCCATCGTGGGAGAGGATGAGGGAGACGAGGGGGAGAGTGAGAGAGGATGAGAGGGAGACGTGGGGGTCGCGTGGCGTCCTCTGGGCGTCTCCCGGCATCGGCAGAAGCAAGAGGTGGCCGGCGCGTGGCCGGCGCGCGGCGAGCACGCGCCCCTGCCTCCTGGTGCGAGGTAGGGGGTGACTGGCCGAGCCAGTAGGCTGGGCCGAGCCAGGTAAGGCCCAGGTGGGCTTCTTTCTCCCTTTTTTGATTTAGTTTCTGTTTTCTATTAAACTGCAACTGTTTAGCTTTATTTAAAATACTAGAACATTTCCAAAAATCCTAAAAATAAATGTGGCCTCTGTTTAGAATATTTCCAACAGGAAACATTTACTCCCAGAATTATTTGAGCATTTAAATTATTTTATAGCATTTAAATGCCCAAATTCAAATACTTATGATTTAATTCAATGACCTTCTGTTGACCTAGAAAATTGTGCACCAATTTTTCCAGAGGTTCTAACCTAAGACAAAGAGGGTGAACATTTTAGAAGGGCATTTCTGGTTCATTGAAATTATTTTTAGTAAACCCTAGTTGATTTCAAAAGGATGCTGGGGGTTCTGCCTTCCCCATTTCAAGTTTCTGATGAAAAGAAAACATGATGCACACTCTAATGCATGGACTAGCTAGGGTGTGACAACTCACCCCCACTCAAAAGAATCTCGTCCCGAGATTTAGGATCCTCTGGAAAGAAGGTGGGGTACTCGAGTCGAAGACGATCCTCCCTTTGCCAAGTGGCTTCTTACTCGGAATGGTGTGACCATTGAACCTTGAGAAACTTGATATTCTGACGTCGAGTGGTACGCTCGGCTTGATCAAGGATACGAACGGGATATTCCCGATAAGAGAGGTTATCTTGTAGATCAAGCATTTCGTGATCCCCTCCACGGATAGGATCCGCGAAGCAACGCCTGAGTTGTGAAACGTGGAAGACATCGTGAACTCTGGAAAGATGCAGGGGTAGTTCCAATTGGTAGGCAACTTCTCCTCGTTTAGCAAGAATGTGAAAGGGTCCAATGTAACGAGGAGCCAATTTGCCATTGATACCGAACCGATGGGTTCCCTTTAACGGAGTAACCCGAAGGTAAGCCTTCTCGTTGACTTCATAAGTCATAGGCTTATGTTTACGATCATATTGACTCTTTTGACGAGATTGGGCTGTTTTCAATTTCTCACGAATAATGTGAACCTGCTCTTCTGCTTCCTGAATCATATCTGGGCCAAAGAGTTGTCTTTCCCCGGTTTCTGACCAGTTAAGAGGCGTTCGACATTTTCGTCCATAAAGAACTTCGAAAGGAGCTTTGCCTAAGCTGGCTTGATAACTATTGTTATAAGCAAACTCCGCGAATGGAAGGCATTTCTCCCAACTCATTCCGAACGAGATAACAGAAGCTCGGAGCATATCTTCCAGAATTTGATTGACTCGCTCTCCTTGACCACTTGATTGAGGGTGGAGAGCGGTGCTGAAAGAGAGACGAGTTCCCATAGCATTTTGGAAACTTTCCCAAAATCGAGAGGTGAAGAGACTCCCACGGTCTGAGTTAATTTCCAATGGAACACCATGAAGAGACACTATTCGGGAGATGTATAAATCGGCTAGCTGGCTAGCGGTGATACTCTCACGAACAGGTAGAAAGTGGGCTACCTTGGAAAGTCGGTCGATCACAACGAAGATGGCATTATTCCCTCTCTTGGTCCTGGGAAACCCAGTGATGAAATCCATACTGATTTTATCCCATTTCCATTCAGGAATAGCCAAAGGTTGAAGGGTGCCAGCAGGCCGTTCATGCTCTGCTTTAACACGGCGACAAACGTCGCAGCTAGCAATGTATTGAGCGATTTCTCTCTTCATCCTAGTCCACCAAAACCTCTGGCGTAGGTCTTGATACATTTTAGTACTACCGGGATGAATGGTGAGAGGGGATTCATGAGCTTCCTTAAGGATCAACTGGCGTAGATGTTGTTTCTTGGGAACCACCAGACGGTTCTCGAAAAAGACAGCACCTTGCTCATCTATGGAGAAACATTTAGCAACTCCGCTAGCGATGTTTTCCTTAATCCGGGATATGCCCTTATCACGCTTCTGGGCAGCTATGATTTGATCCATGAGGGTAGGTTCCGCCGCCAAGGTGGATAGGAATCCCCGAGGAACAATGTGAAGATTAAGCTTACAAAATTCCTCATGGAGAAGTGGTTGACTTTGTTGTAACATCAGGTTGTTACAATAGGACTTACGACTTAGTGCATCAGCCATGACATTGGCTTTGCCCGGGGTGTAAGTTATTCCTAAGTCGTAATCCGAGATCAACTCGACCCAACGTCTTTGCCTGAGATTTAAATCTGGTTGGGTGAAGATATATTTCAAACTTTGGTGATCGGTGAAGATCTCGCAACGGTTACCGAGAAGGTAATGTCGCCAGGTTTTAAGTGCATGGACTACAGCTGCAAGCTCTAGATCATGTGTGGGATAATTTTCCTCATGTGGGTGTAATTGTCGTGAAGCATAGGCAATTACCTGACGATCTTGCATGACTATGCAACCTAGTCCTTGTCGCGAGGCGTCGCAATAGATAATAAAGTCCTTGGAGAAATCTGGTGGTACCAGTACGGAAGCAGATGTCAGGCGTCTTTTCAGTTCCTGAAAACTGAACTCGCACCGTGGAGTCCACTCGAACTTTTTATCTTTCTTGAGGAGTTCAGTTAGAGGTTTAGCAACCTTGGAGAAATTTTCGACGAAGCGGCGGCAATAGCTCGCTAAGCCAAGGAAGCTCCGAACTTGCTTAACCGTCTCAGGTGGAGTCCAATCAAGGACGGCTTGAACTCGCTCGGGATTGACAGCAATACCCTTACCAGAGATTACATGGCCTAGATAGGTCACTTCTGGCAACCAAAATTCACACTTGGAGAATTTGGCATAAAGGTGATGCTCTCGAAGTTTCATCAATACCAGCCTTAGTTGTACGGCATGTTCCTCTTCATTCTTGGAGTAGATGAGTATGTCATCGAGGTATACTACGACGAATTTATCCAAGTACTCCATGAAGACTGAGTTCATTAACCGAGAGAAGGTTGCCGGGGCATTGGTTAAACCGAAGGACATGACAGTGTACACGTATTGGCCATAACGAGTAACAAAGGCCGTTTTGGGAATGTCCCCGTTTTTGATTTTGATTTGATGGTAGCCCAACCTCAAATCCATCTTGGAAAAGACTGAGGATCCAGCGAGCTGATCATACAGATCGTTGATCCTGGGAAGCGGGTATTTGTTCTTGATGGTGACCAAATTGACAGGTCGGTAATCCACAACCATTCGATCCGTTCCATCCTTCTTCTTAACGAAGAGGACGGGGCAAGCCCAAGGAGAGGAACTAGGACGGATGAAACCCTTTTTCAAAGGACTCATCGAGTTGATTCTTAGGCTCGGCTAGTTCTAAGGGTGCCATCTTGTAGGGTCTTCTAGAGATTGGAACGGTTCCTGGAACAAGGTCTATCACAAACTCGACATCCCTGTCAGGTGGAACACCTGGCAGTTCTTCTGGAAAGACATCCGGAAAGTCTCGGACTACCGGAACATCCTCAAGGTCTGGAAGGGGGTTGGCATTTAGGGAGTAAAGTTGGCGCTTGGCCACTCGAGTTAAGACATTAACTGTCTTGCCCGAGGGGTGAGTAAGTTGAACGGTTCTAGTGGCACAATCGATCTTAGCATAATGAGCTGACATCCAGTCCATACCCAAGATGATGTTTATGTCGAAGGACTTGTAACAACAATCCTATAAGCTACTACGGATTAGTAACACGTGAACCTGATAGAGGAAGAGAGCCTAGTCCTTAACCCACGTTGAATGAGGAGAGAATGACTCAGATCAGAGGCATAGGTAAAGGAGTAAAAGAACCTTACATTCCCTCCCACAATCAATTCCCCTACATATAACTAGAGCATTTCTAGACTCGACATGGATCAGTTTGGCTCAACGAACCTACAGGCAGTCCGGCTCTGATGCCAACGCTGTCAGGACCCCGATTCCAAGTCACATTGATCTAGCCGGTAACTCCTCATATCACTTTGCGGCCTCACGCACGGTATCCCACGGGTGTCGCCTTACCATGGCCCGGGACCGTTTGCGCCTTTTGGCTCACGTATATGATAGTGTCGCTAGC
This sequence comes from Triticum urartu, assembly GCF_056163025.1. Taxonomy (NCBI): domain Eukaryota; kingdom Viridiplantae; phylum Streptophyta; class Magnoliopsida; order Poales; family Poaceae; genus Triticum; species Triticum urartu. The sequence goes on from NC_141876.1 coordinate 304,882,284, forward strand.
ATCCATATGACAGAGAACCCGGGCCGACATGGCTAGTCGTGAACCCAAAGCGGCACAGACCTATGGAGACAGGCATACATGAATCACATCGAACATGTCGGTCATCAACGAGTGATTCCGGGCTGTAGCACTGGGCTAACAGGACTTCGAGGAACCCCGGGCTGTAGCAGGCTAGGCAGGACTCCGGAAGTCACCGTGTGACATTTCCCCAAAGGGACAGACATAGGGACGAAGTGAAACACATGCCGGCCAGTCAAGTGTCCTGAACAGTAGTGCTGGGCTAGCAGGACTCCGGTGAACCGGGCTGTAGCGGACTACTATGGCTCGAGGAAAACTAGACTACATTTCCCCATAAGAAAGGCTGCCAAGGATAAACAACTAGATTGTCGGATCCCACTCATACCAAGCATTTCAATCATACACACAATATGCCCGATATGAGTACATACAACATGGCATCACAACAAAACTCTACAACTCAAGTACTTTATTTAAAGGCTCCAGAGAGCCATACATAACATGTTCATACAGATAGGGGTCACATGACCCGACACTCAAGTCATACAAACATACAAGCACATGCGGAAGCAACTAGTCTGAGTACAGACTCTAGAAAGAAAGAAGGCTTCTCGAAGCCTGTCTATCTACATAGGGCCCTCCATGGCCAGGATCACCACCTGGGTGGCTAGTCACTCGTCGACGTCAAGGTCTACATAGAACCCATCGGAAGGGGCGGTGTTGTCGTCTGAAAACAGTAATTAAGCAAACATGAGTACAAAGGTACTCAGCAAGTCTTACATTAGAACCTACTATACATGCTTATTCTCAAGAAGGCGATGGCGTTGATGCAGCAAGCCAGCTTTGACTCTTAGCTAAGCTATCCTACGGAATTTCACCAGTAAAATAGTTTTCGCACATGAGTCCACTACTCACCAACACAATACTCCACCGTGGATCCTCCCTCATCATCCTACGAGAGGGCCATCCTCGGTACTCACACTTATCTTGAGTCTTTTAGTAGTATCCATTAACTTTTCTATGAACTGTATAGGCAACCAAGTAGTCCTTTACCGCGGACGCGACTATTCGAATAGTTTTATACCCTGCAGGGGTGTACTTCGTCACACATGTTTCCACCACTTAGCGTCTGCACACGACATGTGCTCGGCAGACTTCAAGCGAAAACCGACGTGGGTGTAGACCACGACCTGACTAACCTCACAAGTCTCTAGTCCAGGTTTATCGCCTATTCAGGTTCCATCCGCAAGGAAATCTGGCCGGGGTGTCCTCAACGGCCCCAAACGATGTGTACAGGGTTCCGAGACGCCAAACGGGCGCCCGGCATACCCAGCCACGGTGTATCTACCGCATCATAGCCCACCCCTAGGGTCAGCGCTACGCACGGCCGCCAACACATGTCCTACAAACTCCAGAAACTAGTTGCAACTCCTGGACAGAGGCGAGAGGGGTCAGTAAGTCGAGCGGGGTCATATTTCAGGGCCCAATGTGTGGTAGTAGCTGAATTTAAATCACGCATACAGATCTCAGTTCTTAGGGGCGGCCTCAATGAAACAACCCACCATGTACTCCTACATGGCCTCTCATCGATACCTTTACCAAAACATGTTCAATACATCCCTCATATTACTGACATAAGCATTTCTCTCTAGCTCATCACCCAGATGAACCAGACCTGACTCAACTCTAAGCATAGCAGGCATAGCAAGGTAGGAATCACATACATGGCTCAATCAACTCCTACACATGCTAGTGGGTTTCATCTAGTTACTGTGGCAATGACAGGTCATGCAGAGGATAAGGGTTCAACTACCGTAGCACACAGCAGTTTGAATCGCGATGTCTTAATGCAGTAAACAAGAGCAGGAGCGAGAACATGGGTTGTATCGGAATGATCAATGGTTGCTTGCCTGATGGAGTGGTAACGGGATACTGCCCTTCAGTTGGATACTCGTGAATATCCTCGGAGGCAGAACCTACCACGAAGAACACACCGGAACACAATCAACACATGACGATATGCAACAATATGATGCATGCTATGACATGGCAATATGAATGTGTCTTGGCCTAATGCAACTTATAATAGGAAGGAATGAACTCATTTGAATCAAAGATTCAAATATTAGCTCATTAAACATGGCCTTAATAGTGCATTTCCTTATTCTGCCTAAACAGCAAGTTAAACTTGTTTTGTCATGCATGAAACCATTACAGATGGATAGATTGAATTTTTCTGATAATTTTTCATATATAAATTATTTCATTTGGAGTTACGGTTGAATTTCTATGATTTTTAGAAGTTTTAAACATTTTCTGGAATTTCCTGAATAAAAATAAATCCAGAAAATGCATTACTGCGTCAGCATTGCGTCATGCTGACCTTAGCAGATCAACGGCGCCAGCCCAGGTCAAACCTGACTGGTGGGCCCCTTTTGTCAGCCTCTCAGTGCACTAACTGCGTTTAGTTAGCCTAATTACTGGGCAGGGCCCACTGGTCAGTGACTATACTAATTAAACTAACTAATTTTAGTTAGAAACTAATCTGGATAATTAGCAGAGGGGGGCCCACTTGTCATTGACTCAAAGGAGTCAACCTGGGCCCACCCAGTCCACGTCAGTGGTCAAACTACCGGTCAACAGGGCTAATCCCGCCGGCGTTGAGTCGCCGGCGAGGCCGAGACGGTGGAGGGCTTCGGAAAACGCCCTCAGGCGACCAAAACGACGGCGGAGAAGTGCTACGCGTAGCTGGGGAGCTGCCGCATCCAGTGGTGCAAGTTGTTGGACACGGGGACGCCGGAAACGACGCCGGCGAGCTCGACAGCGGCGCCCGGAGTTCGGCAAACGGCGGGTTAGGCGATGCAGGGCGCTAGGGGAGGCGCTGAGGTGTGCTACGTGCTCCTGGTGAGGTGTGGAGCACGGTGGTGTGCCCGGCTTCAAGCCACTGTGGCTCTGGCCACGACGGCGACGAGGCACGGCACTGGTGAGCTTCGGCCATGGTGGAAGATGGAGCTAGGGGACGGAAACGGAGGGGGCGAGCACGGGGAAAGAAGCAGGAGCTCACAGGGAGTCGTGTGGCGATCTCAGCGGGCTCGGGGACGGGCTGGATAAGAGATGCGGTCGCTGGCGATCTCGGATGCCCGAGGTTGAAGACGAGGGCAAAGGCGGCGTTTCAGGGCCTCCGGCGATGCGTGGCTCGGTGGGGAGGATGAGGAAGTCGAGGCGGAGCTGATGGGCTCGTCGGAGGGGCGAGGGGAGGTCTCTGGCGGCGACTACAGCGATCGGCGGCGAGGGACGCGCTCGGCCATTGCGGGTGAGGATGAGGGAGACGAGGGGGAGAGTGAGAGAGGATGAGAGGGAGACTTGGGGGTCGCGTGGCGTCCTCTGGGCGTCTCCCGGCGTCGGCAGAAGCAGGAGGTGGCCGGTGCGTGGCTGGCGCGCGGCGAGCACGCGCCCCTGCCTCCTGGCGCGAGGTAGGGGGTGACTGGCCGAGCCAGTAGGCTGGGCCGAGCCAGGTAAGGCCCAGGTGGGCTTCTTTCTCCCTTTTTTTGATTTAGTTTCTGTTTTCTATTAAACTGCAACTGTTTAGCTTTATTTAAAATACTAGAACATTTCGAAAAATCCTGAAATTAAATGTGGCCTCTATTTAGAATATTTCCAATAGGAAACATTTACTCCCAGAATTATTTGAGCATTTAAATTATTTTATAGCATTTAAATGCCCAAATTCAAATACTTATGATTTAATTCAATGACCTTCTGTTGACCTAGAAAATTGTGCACCAAAATTGCCAGAGGTTCTAACCTAAGACAAAGAGGGTGAACATTTTAGAAGGGCATTTCAGGTTCATTGAAATTATTTTTAGTAAACCCTAGTTGATTTCAAAAGGGTGCTGGGGGTTCTGCCTTCCCCATTTCAAGTTTCTGATGAAACGAAAACATGATGCACACTCTAATGCATGGACTAGCTAGGGTGTGACACAGACGTTCAAAAGGAAGAGGGCGATTGCTGATCGCGGAGGAGCACGAACAAAGTCTTTGGAAAAGGTAGTGACATCTGATAAATAAAATAGCCCATTAGGTGTAGTTGCAATATCACCAGACCCAAAAAAATGACCACAACTCTAGCAGACTCTAGCCCTACTACACTGGCCATCTCTGATGCCCCCACTCAGCAGACTCCAACTGCCACAAATAGTATGATGATGCCAGTTGACATAGCACAAGCTCTACGACCCAAAATTCCCATTCCAGCAAAGAGTACACCAAATCCAGTTGCCAAATCCCTTTTCAAACGAGAGAGAGCCCTAATTGTAGCAAATAGGACTCATGTTCCACTTCATCCTAGTTTTCAAGACGCCGCTTATATTGTTGTCAAGAACTTTGTGCGCATGTTTCCTTCATGGAAAGATTATACCGCAGACAAAGAACAATTTCCAATCTTCCTCCACAACTTACGCGTAAGTAATGTACTAATATTATCCATGGTAATTTATGTGTATGTTTCTGCTGACAGAAGACACAAGATTTCATTCTTTTAAATAGGCGACGACCAAACTGGATTGTCAATACAAGCAAGTGTTGGTTGTGCTTTTCAAGCACTCATGGATGAAGCATCGTTCCTACCTGAGTCAAGCACACTTCGATGGCAAGCCTCTAAACGAAATTTCTATAAAGTCTCCGATGCTACATTTATCAGAAGTGACTGGAATAATCTTGTTACATATTTGTCTCCTCTCTAGCATAAGGTATTGTCTATGATATCACATCACAATTTGAACTACATTTCTGCATGGGCCTTAACATCTCACTTGTACGGAAATAGTTTGCAGAAGAAAATTCATTCTCAAGCGACCACAGAATATCGCAACTATACTGCACACTGCATTGCTCTTGTGAGTACATCTTCCCCTATATGACCATGCTTACTTTCATAGCTGGTTGATTATGTAGCATCATTGCACATGTTAGCCTCGTTATCGTCCATTTGGTGGACATTATAAGATCCGTATGGACTCTTACATAAATTTAGAATCAACCCAATGCATTTTAAGAGGTTTAGCTCCGTAGTCCTCTTGTAAGGACTGAACGTCGTCTATCACTGTACTTACATTAACAACTACTCCCTCTGTCCCATAATATAAGAATGTTTTGTACAGTACACCAGTGTTCAAAAGACTCTTATATTATGGGAAGAGGGATTGGTTCATTGTGTAACATTCTACATCTTATCTCCCTCACCCAGCATTTGCTAAAAATAGCATATCTATATTTATTCTTACCAACAAGTTGAATACACAAACAATGCCAGTGCAGAAGTGTAGCCCATTGCTCTTGTCATTACATTTTTTCCTGTAACGCTTGTACTTCCATGGATTGGTAGTTGATTATGTAGCATCAATCTGCATCTTATCTTCATTATCCTCTATCCCTTCAAGTATTATCATATCTGTAATTACTCTCTACAAAATGTAGAGTGCATGCAATGCTTACGAAGAAGATTATGTGCTAAAATTCTTGAGTTACCCTTGCCTTGACATGGAGGAGGGCATTATAAAGCCGGTGTTAACTGTTAATGGAAGTGAGTCCTTCTAAAGCCTTTATCCTCAACTGCTATTTAATTTGCTCATACTCCCTATCATTAATTGTTGTTTAGTTTGTTGTTTCTATCAAAATGCATGTTCGCGACAACCGTAAGTTCCGAGTTTTACTTGTAAAACCAAATTCCTTATTTATACCATGCACATTACTCAATACTCCCTATATGTATGCTTGTTTTTGTGGATCTATAATCCAGTGTGTGGTGAAGCAGCCCATGTTTGCACCTTGCTATCTCCTGTTTTATGTTACTGATGTGGCTGATGATATGAACAACATGGCATGCACATTAACCAAAATAGATACAATGATTATCTTTGCCCTTCATCTATGCTTGTTTTGTTGCCATGGTAATCTAGTAGTGTGGTGAAGCTCCCCCCATTATGAATAATGCCAAATTATGCTATTGATATTTTGAACTTACTCTATATTTCTAATTTGAAATTGGATGGAATTGACATCACAGTTATCATCTTTGTTTATACACATGCAAAACATGTCATCTCTCTGCTTGTTTCATGGTGATATGCTTCATTACATGCACAAGTATGCTGAAGGCTGTTAGACAAACCCATCATATATTGCAGCAAAGAAGGTAGAACATCTTGAAGATAGTGAGACAACCCCAAAGTCTTGTCTTGATACAGTGTTCTAGTTACTTGAGACTAGCAATCAGCCAAGCTCACAGAATTCTCTGTCTGAATCCGTTCGACTTCTTCAGTACCAAGTTCTAGCGGAAAGGCATTCTGCTACTCAACTTCTACTTGAAGTACTATCTCTAAGAAAGATTACGGAGAACACCAATGAAACCCTCATTGCTAAACAGCTACACCTGGAAGCTATGACCGACATTCTAGGCCGGTCTCATAGCCTTGCTCAGCAGCTTGCGCATCAGTTCTCGCGCAAGGCTAACCTTTCTTGAACTGTCTTGGAAGTGGTCTTGGTTCAATATTATTTTGTTATGCTGCAATGGTGCCCAATTTTTGTGATCTGCTTCTTCGTTGCGCTTTATGATCACTGGTGGCGAACTTCGATGCCCAGTGGATGTAATATACCATAAATCCATTATTGTATAGTGTAGGTTTATTCTAAGTTACTATGCCGTAATTTCTTTATTGTATAGAGGTTTGTTCTTAATTCCTACTACTTACTGCCATCATTCGCTATCTGAAGAAAAAAGGAGAAAATCTGATGTAGTCGACCGGGATGAAACATTCACCTCTAACGGGCCTGATTTTTAGCGCGCCACAATTGGGCCGGCCTACAACTTTCTTGGGCCTGAAAGACCATTGGGGCCTTTACACTTTGCGCCACGCCCACAACTTACACGGGCCTATATTTGACCCAAAGTTTAGTTGGGCCTTTATTGGATCGCTTAGTTGGGCCCTTGTAGCTTTGGGAAATTAATAGGCTGAATATTCCGCTGGCCTGTTACGGCCCACAAGAAACTATGGGCCTTTAGCAGGCCGAAATGCATGTTGGGAGATAATTTTCACTAGTCGTCTACAGGCCTTCAGCAGGCTGAAATGTAGACCGGGCCTTTTTTGGCCTAGTTATATGACGGGCCATTACCATGCCGAAACATATCTCGGGCCTTAGTTTTCCCACTGATATCATGGGCCTTTAAGAGGCCGAAAGCTTAGTAGAGGCATCAACGGGCCGAATTATACAATAGGCCTTTAGTAGGCCCAAAGTCACGTTGGGCTAAACTATTGCCACCTTTATTACGCGCCGTTAGAGGGACGAATGTCGCATTGGACCATATATGTCCCATGGGTAGCACAGGCCATTCCCAGGCCGAAAGACACGCCGGGCTTAAATGAGCCCATGTCTAAACCGGGCCTCTAACAGGATGAAATGTCACTGGGCCGTAATTCGGCCCAAATATTCCGTGAACAATTAATGAGCCGGATCTAGCTTCGGGCCGTAAATGGGCCATGTTTAAACAGTCCATTATTGGGCTGGCCCACTAGTACCTGAGTATATACTACGAGCCTTTGATTGGGACGGCCTTTTTAACCTATATGGGCCTTTGTTGGGCCCTATCACGTGTCGATGTATCATAGGCATCTCTCCTTCATTGGACGGATGACATCTGGCCCACTGAGGAGCCGAAACGTGTTTCCTCGAGCCAATGATGATTTTACACATGGAAAATCCCCATTGGTCCGGGTTGTTAACGGGTTATCGGATCCAAACCGGATCCTGATAGCTTAACGATGACCCGTTACGGTGGATGTCACGTGTCGGTTGCCCTTGACAAAAGCCCTTCCATGATGGGCCATTTATCATCATGGAAGTGGACAGTTCCGTGATGATAATTTTTGGTATTGCCATGAAACACTTCTACAACAGCACAGGTATGACTATTTTGATTCTGTTATAAAATCGTCATGGACGTTCATACACGACAAAAAACGTGACCTACTGTGACAAACATGTATCATCACGGAAGTGTATTTTTTTGTAGTGCTACCAAGTAATAAGGAGCATGCTTGCATGTGTACCACATCACAATCAACATAATCATCATATGTAGCGATACTAAAATACACACGCAGTACGTGTTAACTTAGCCTTACCGTTGTTGTTGAACTATTGTATGTAGTAAGGATGAGGATGTGGTCTAGTGTTGAGAGACAGCTTCTCCACCTTCTCCATGCTAGCCAAGTTATTGCAACTCCATCCATCAAAAATGACGCAAACAGAATGTCCATCACAACTTCCTTTGTGTGGAACAAATTGTGCCTCTCATTTTGCTCAACTTGTGTTACCTGCACACTCAAAACATGTTGAGCAATTAGACTCTGATACATGTCAGCATCTTCAGCAACCATGTATTGTATCTTATGTTCAGAATCATCTCCACCGTGTTCTTCACTTGCAATAAGAGCCAAAGTATCCTCATCAGTCACTAGCGGACTCATACCCACCATCCTCAATAATAATCATCACACACGGAGATGGACATTTATTCGCATAATGACCTCCACCCTGGCAACAACGGCATATAACCCCATGTGTTTGCCCCGTTGATGCCATGGATGAGGAAGACCTCTATGCGGGACCAAAAGGTGTGCTCCTGGAAAATGGTGGTGCTGGTACCCGTTTTCTTGTATCTCTGTTGGAATTGGCGGCTGAAGTCGGTGGTGCTGCAGTAGCACGTGTGCATGTAGAGGATGTACGTGGTGTCCAGGATGAAAGATCGGCCTGCAGAAAAATTAGTTCGCGCTAATGCCTGTTGATCCCGCACTTCAAGTTCAGCTTTAAAAGCAAGATGGAATAAATGAGTGATATTATTATACTCCTTATACTCAATACCACGTCTAATCACGCCAGTTTGTAATTCCTGATAATATTCCTCTACATTTTTTCCTTATTTTAAATGCCGCAATTTTTAGAGTAAGTCATGTTGATAATACGGTGGAACCCAACTAGTACGCGTAGCAATTTTGAAGCATCCCAAGTAGTAGGGATATTATTATGATATAATCTACAATGCTCAAACCATGAAAAAGAAGCAAAACTTGTGAATTCACAAACAGCAGCACCAACACGTCTGTCCTCAGGATACTGCAAGTATGTGAAATGTTGATCAATTTCTAACTCCCAAGTAAGATAGATATCAGGAATGTATCTACCCTCAAATGGTGGAATTTTCAATTTCACTTTAGCAATATGGTCATAATCACGTACCTAAGGTGGTGGTGCAGCCCTATCGTTGCGATTATATGCATGAGGATGACCTGTTGGTGGTGGTGCTGATGGTTGCACGTACACTACTGCAGGATGGTCCAAACGTGTCCAATCAGAGACCCTTCGACAAAACTGTGTGCGATGCATTAATCACAAACGGTGATGTAACAAATCCGTCAAAAAAGATACAAAACATTTGCGATGGCAGAGACATCAAACACGATTCAGATTAGATTTGCGTGTGCGATGTGTGACATGCGGTTAATCTAGAAGAACTATTTGCGATGATGCAGAACAACGGAAATGGGCAGCCAGATGAAGGTGTGTGCGATATACGGCATACAGTTCATGCGGATGAACTGTTTGTGATTAAGCAACACAACATAAACGGTCAGCCAGATCAAAGGTGTGTGCGTTATATGGCAAACAGTTCACTCATATGAACTATTTGCGTTGAGCCGAGAGAACAGAAATGGTTCAACTTAACAAGATGTGTGTGGTACGTGGCAAACATGTATGTAATTAGAAATGTGTGCAAAGACCACTAATAACATAGATGATTTCTGCTAATAAGTCGCGTGTGTTGTCAGCAAACACGTCCTGGTACACAGAAAAGTAAACTATTACAAGCATAATTAACTAGGATAAACGATCATCTGATCATCATCTACTTCTTGTGATGCTTGCCGCCACTGGTCTACTAGGATAAACAGAACAATATTCTCTATTGTGAATAGTGTGCTCTATTAGGCACATAAGTATATGGATCATACCCTTGGGCGAGCAATGTGCCCACACACGTCGTGCTAGCTTGATGTTCCTTCTATGCTAAGTTTCCCTTAACTGTTTCCCACCATTTCCTCACAATTTTCCCGCTGCCACCTAGTGATATTACACATAAACCTAGGCGGCGCGCGATGCACCGAGGCAATAAGCGTAGCCTGTAACACATCCACCATTCCAAGCATGCCAACCCACCAAAGCGCTGCCTCTGAAATCAACCTCCTCGACAAGGAAAACTAGAAGGTGCCACGGCCTGTCGAGGCCGAGAAGCTCCCCGGCAACACAATGGACGACGATGATGCGTGTCATCAAAAGGGCTGAGCAGACCGTTGGCGCATGATGATGTAGCATTGTGGATCAAGACAGGCATGTCAGGGTCGAGAGGCTGCAGCTCACCGCACAACATGATCGATGGTGCGCCGTAGAGCAAGTTAGGCGCGTCCGCGCCAATAGGCTGCGGCTGGCCGCACAGCGAGACCCTTGGAGTGCCGCAAAGCGAGAGGCACGGGGTGCCGCATAGCAAGAGCAGATCCATCGGCGCTTGCTTGCTGTTGACACGGCGTCACAGCAGGGTACACGTCCCTTCAATACCCCCATTCCTTGCCAGGAGCGGGAAGAAGTCGTATGCACCGTAATTGCCCTAGAGGCCGGCCATGCCATACTTGAACCAGACGCCCATCATGACGTACTTGCACCGGACGCCTGTTGCTCCGTTTGCATGGGTCGCACTGTTGTCCTTGTTGTAGGATTGAAAATACGTCTAGAGGGGGGCGATTAGAGAACTTGAGAAAATAAAAATCTAACCTTTTCCAAATTTTAGTTGTTGGCAGATTTTAGCAACTAGTACAATTCAAGCAATCAACCTACACATGCAATTCTAAGAGTGTAGCAGAGAAAAGTAAAACATTGCATATGAAGGTAAAGGGAAGGGTTTGGAGAGTGCAAACGCAATTATGACACGGAGATTTTTGGCGTGGTTCTGATAGGTGGTGCTATCATACGTCTACGTTGATGGAGACTTCAACCCAGGAAGGCTAACAGTTGCGCGAGTCCATGGAGGGCTCCACCCACGAAGGGTCCACGAAGAAGCAACTTTGTCTGTCCCACCATGGCCATCGCCCATGAAGGATTTGCCTCACTCGGGTAGATCTTCATGAAGTAGGCAATCTCCTTGCCCTTACAAACTTCTTGGTTCAACTCCACAATCTTGTCAGAGGCTCCCAAGTGGCACCTAACCAATCTAGGAGACACCACTCTCAAAAAGGTAATAAAGGTAATAAACTCCTTGCTCTTGTGCTTCAAATGATAGTCTCCCCAACACTCAACTCTCTCACATAGATTTGGATTTGGTAGAAATATGATTTGAGTAGAAAGCAACTTGGGGAAAGCTAGAAATCAAGATTCTTGTGGTTGGATTGGAATATCTTGATCTCAACACATGATGTAACACCCACAATGTGATATATCTCCCACGTGTCGGGGCACGACTTAGAGGCATAGCCGCATGGTAGGCATGTCGCAAGATGGGTAATCTTTACACATCCCATGTACTGAATAAGAAAGGGATAAAGAGTCGGCTTACAATCGCCACTTCACACAATACATAAATAGTCATACATCATCCATAATACAATCAAGGTCCAACTACGGAACCAAAATAAAGGAAGACAACCCCAAATGCTAGATCTCCGATCGTCCCAACTGGGCTCCTCTACTGATCATCCAGAAAAGAAACATAATAACGGCCCGAATCCTCGTCGAACTCCCACTTGAGTTCGGTAGCATCCCCTGCACTGGCATCATCGGCACCTGCATCTATTTGAAATATCTGTGAGTCATGGGGACTCAACAATCTCTCACCCGCAAGATCAAGACTATTTATGCTTAAGGGTAGGAAACGGGTAGTGAGCTGGAGCTGCAGCAAGCACTAGCATATATGGTGGCTAACTTGCACAAAAGAGAGCGAGAAGAGAAGCAAAGCACGGTCAAGAAGCTAATAGTGATCAAGAAGTGATCCTGAAGCTACTTACGTTCAAGCATAACACGAGACCGTGTTCTCTTCCCGGGCTCCGCTGAAAAGAGGCCATCACGGCTACACACGCGGTTGATTCATTTTAATTAAGTTAAGTGTCATGTTCTCTACAACCGGATATTAACCAATTCCCATCTGCCCATAACCGCGGGCACGACTTCTGAAAGTTCAAAACCCTGCAGGGGTGTCCGAACTTAGACCATCACAAGCTCTCACAGTCAACGAAGGATATTCCTTCTCCCGGGAAGACCCGATCAGTCTCGGTATCCCGGTTACAATGGTGAAACAAGACCAGCAAAGCCACCCGATGTGCTGACAAATCCCGATAGGAGTCGCATGTATCTCGTTCTTAGGGAAACGGCGGATGAGACAGGCTACGAGTAAAACGAACCCTCGAGTTTCCTCGAGGTGGCCCCGCACGCGGCTCGGTTCGGACCAACACTCAGAGGAGCACTGGCCCGAGGGGGTTAAAATAAAGATGACCCTTGAGTCTGCAAAACCCAAGGGAAGTATAAGGTGGCAGGTAGGTAAATGGTAAAACCAAGGTTGGGCCTTGCTGGAGGAGTTTTATTCAAAGCGAACTGTCAAGGGGTTCCCATAACAGCCAACCGCGTAAGGAACACAAAATCAAGGAACATAACACCGGTATGACGGAAACTAGGGCAGCAAGAGTGGAACAAAACACCAGGCATAAGGCTGAGCCTTCCACCCTTTACGAAGTATATAGATGCATTAAAGTAAATAAGAGATAATAATGATATACCAACAATATCCATGTTCCAACATGGAACAAATTCAATCTTCACCTGCAACTAGCAACGCTATAAGAGGGGCCGAGTAAAAGCGGTAACATAGCCAAACAATGGTTTGCTAGGAAAGGTGGGTTAGAGGCTTAACATGGCAATATGGTAGGCATGATATAGCAAGTGGTAGGTAGCGCGGCATAGCAATAGAGTGAACACCTAACAAGCAAAGAAAGAAGTGATTTCGAGGGTATGGTCATCTTGCCTGCAAAGTTCTCAGAGTTGACGAAAGCTTGATCCTCATTAGCATACTCAACAGGTTCCTCGATCACGTACTCATCTCCCGGCTCTACCCAAGGCAAGAACATAAGCAAAGGACCAACAATCAATCACGGTGCAATGCACAAACAACATGATGCAAAACATGGCATGATATGCAAGCCATGATATGCAATGCATATGCATGCTTCGGAAGGAAAAGGATGAACAAGGCATCAACTTGGCAAACAAAGTGTGGGGCTGGAAAGATGAGATGATTTCGGTCGAAAACGATATAAAGATCACCGGAATCGGTAGCACGGTTTGCAAATGGCAAGCAAAACAAGAATGGCACAATTCTGCGATTACCAGCACGATGCCATCTAGAATGCAATAAGAAACTAAGCTACTGCATTCCAATATAACAACAAAGCACATGGAAGTGATCTACGCAAGATGCTTGACAAAACATGAAAACTGAGCTACGGCTAAATCACCCAAGAGAAGGTTCAAACAAGCATGGCCAAAGTGCAAAAGATATCAGCTTCACAGACTTGGTGAAAATACTTACATGCCAGAAATAACATCAGGAAGCAATGTTCGGAGCGAGCAAACAACATGCTACAGGAATATATCATAGCAAACAAAGGCATGGCATGAATCTACTAAATGCATAGAACAAAAGTCCCTTACTGATCATGAGCCAAAAAGGCACAGAAGATATGATGGCGCCCATGTAAACATAGAAAATTTTATTAACAGTTTCAGACTTAGCAGAAAACAGAGCATGTCATAAACAGCATTATGAAGGCACCTTTGTGAGCTCAAATCACTCACCACAAGGCATTGCATGACAAGACAAGCATACCTACAGCAAGATGACATGTTCATGAAGCTAACCATGGTAAGATCAAGTTCACTAACAACAACCATGGAAAAATTGATTAACATGTAAACAATCTACCAGGAACATTTTATAGCAAACGTAGAGAAAGATTGAGACATGCTAGGGCACTCCATAATTGCAAACAGGGGCATGGATGGATAGAGCATAACCATATGTCCAAAACATCCTTACTGAAGCAACTCAAAACAAGCATGGATCTCACTGTAGCATCATGTTTACATAGCATCAAAATAATAGCAGGAAAATGACAGTAAAATCCTAAGTCCCTGAAAACAGCAATATCGCGAAGGTTACTTTGCATGCTTGTGCTAGTCACCACATTGATCACAAAAATACATGGCAAGCACCCGTGTAAAGATGGCATGGCATAGACCAAAACAAATGTAGAGCTCATGCCCACATGAAGCACACATCTAATGTGACAAAAATGACAAATCACCCTAAACTGATAAGTAGCAGCAGTAAACATTTTATAGCACTCTTGCATCAATGACTCAAACAAGCATTCCACAATGGAATGAAATGAAGAGCATCTCCAAATGAACATTTTGATAGCTTATATGCATGAAACGAAGCTACGGTCACCGAGATATGAGGCAATGAACAAGGCATGAAATCATTGCAGATTCGAGACATAGAAAAAAACAAACGAGCGCGGGTAAACTAAATGATGCTCGGGCGGGATTTAGGGGATGGCTCACCACACGCGCTTCGGCCCAGGAAGGAAGGATGCGGTTCAGGCCAAACACTGCTTGGCCTGTGGCGAGGAGGTGTCCCACGCGGGTGAGGGCGTCACCCTCATCATTTCCTGGCGCACGAGCAGGACACAGGGATGGCGGCGCCCGAGGTCAATGGCGGTGCAGCGGCGACTCCGACAGGCGGGCACAGCGAGGATCTAGGGGAACAGACAGATCCAGAGGCGGGGGTGCCGGATCCGAGTTTGATGGGACTCCAAACGGCGGCGGAAGAGGATCGAGGCGGCGGTGCGGCTTCCTGTCGAACGGGAGAGAGAGAGAGATGAGTACGGGTGAGATCGGGCCAAAGGAGGAAGAACGAGATGGGGACGGGTGCGGTGGCCGGCGACCTGGTGCAGGCGGCGGATGGCGGGGCAGGCGAGGCGGAGGACGGGCGGCGGCGTGCTCCGGTCGCTGGAGTTGGTTGCCGAGAACGGCGCGAAGGCAGCGGCGAAGATCCGGCGAGGCAGGTGCGGGCGGCGAGGTTGCGGGCTCCCTTGGGCCCGGCGCGGCCCGGTGTGGGTCCGATCTGGGCTTCACGGGCCCGGCGGAGAAGTGGGCGTGGGTGGACACGTGGCGCGTAGCGATTGGTGCGGGCGGCGGCGACCACTTTGTCCAGTGTGGCCGGACGTGTCCGGTGGCGGCGGGGGAAGTTTTGCTAGGGTTTGGACCCGGATTTGGACGGGGAGAGCACATATTTATAGGTAGGAGGTAGGAGTGTCAAAATGGAGTGTAGTTTTCGCCCACACGATCGTGATGCGATGACGGAGGACATGAAGATGGTTTAGAAGGGTTATTGGGCCGTTTTGGAGGGGTGTTGGGCTGCAACACACAAGAGGCCTTCCCGTTTACCCGGTTAACCGATGGAGTATCAAACGGACTCCAAATGGAATGAAATTTGACAGGCGATCTACCGGTGGTGTACGAACGCCACTTGGCAAATCTCGGTCCATTCCAAGAATGTTTAACACCCACTCACGAAAAGAGACAAGAAGGTGCGCCGGTGCACGTGGGAGTGTCGGATTGTA